>NC_087369.1:78110744-78413186 GCF_030014295.1 Loxodonta africana | reverse complement strand
GGTTTGGTTTTTGTTTTAATAGAAACATTAAAAAAAGCAGAGACTCATACCATGTGAGAACTCTGGAATATACTCAAAGGTTTACAGCAACTAAGCAAACATTTAATTAAGAGAAACTTCAATACACTCCTGACATTGACGGATACCTCTCTGAATACACTGGCTGAACAAAACCTAAAGGAAGAGAGACTTTAGTGACCACACACAACAAGGAATACAATCTTTGTAAAAATAATTTGGAAAAGTCAATAAATCAGTGGACTACTAGAGCCTTAATAATAATAATAAACAGTAAACCCAGGGGAAAGAGAGAATCTCACTGTCGAGTTACATTATAATATTCAAACATCCATTTCTCAACAAAAAAAAAAATCAAAAGGCATACAAGGAAACAGGAAAGGAACAAAATAAACCGACAGAAACCATTTTTATGGAAGCCCAGACAATGAACTTATTGGACAAAGACTTTAAAACAATATCTTAAATGTGCTCAAAGGTTTAAAAGAACATATGGAAAAAGAAGTAAACAAAATAAGAAAATGATGTATAAACAAAATGTGAATATTCATAAAGAGACAGAAATTTTAAGAAGGAACCAAACATATATCCCAAAGTGGGAAAGTACAATAACTGAAATAAAAATTTGCTAGAGGAGCTCAACAGCAGATTTGTGCTGGCAGAAGAATGAATAAATGATCTTAAAGCAAGAATGATTGAAATGATCCAGCCTGAGGATTAGAATACAAAAAGAATAAAGAAAAGTTAATAGAGCCTAAGGGACCATCAAACAGACCAACATATGCATTATGGGTATCTCAAAAGGAGAAGAGAGAGAGCAAAGGGAAGAAAAGTATTCAAAGAAATAATGGCCCAAAACATACCAATCTTAACAAAAGACATGTTGTTATTGTTTTTAGCTACCATCAAGTTGGTTCCAATTCATAGCAACCCTATATACAACAGAACGAAACACTGCCCAGTCACTTGCCATATACTCACAATCATTCTTATGCTTGAGCTCATTGTTGCAGCCACTGTGTCAATCCGTCTCATCCAGGGTCTTCCTCTTTTTCACTGAACCTCTACTTTACCAAGGATAATGTCCTCCTCCAGGGACTGGTCCCTCTGGGTAACATGTCCAAAGTACATGAGACCAAGCCTTGCTATTCTTGCCTCTAAAGAAGCATTCTGTCTGTACTTCCAAGACAGATTTGTTCATTTTTCTAGCAGTACACTATATATTCAATATTCTTCGCCAACACCATAAAGGTGAAAATTCTTCTTCTGTTTCACTTACTCATTGGCTAGGTTTAATATGCATATGAGGCAATTATCACCACTCCTATTTAACATTGTGCTGGAAGTCCTACCTAGAGGATTAAGGCAAGAAAAAGTAATAAAGGGCATCCAAATTTGTAATGAAGAAGTAAAACTGTCCCTATTTGATATGATACTATTCATAGAAAAACCAAAAGATTCCATGGGAAAACTGCTGGAACTAATAGAAAGATTCAGCAGAGTAGCAGGATACAAGATAAACATAAAATCGGTTGGATTCCTATACACCAACAAAGAGAACAATGAAAAGGAAATTAGGAAAACAACATGATTTATTAAAAAAATAGCCCCTAAAAAATGAAATACTTAGGAATAAATCTAACCAAGGATGTACAAGACCTATACAAAGAAAACTACAAAATGCTATTGCAAGAAATCAGAAGATATCTACATAAATGGAAAAACATATCATGCTCATTATAAAAATGAGAATTCTACCCAGAGCAATCTACAAACAAATGCAATCCTGATTCCAATACCAACAGCATTCTTTAAAGAAATGGAAAAACTAATCATTAATGTTATATGAAATGAGAAGAAGCCCTGGATATTGAAGAAGAATAAAGTAGGAGAACACGCACTACCTGACCTCAGAACCTACTATACAGCTACGATAGTCAAAACAGCCTGGTACTGGTACAAGGAACAGACACACTGACCAATGGAACAGAATTGAGAAACCAGATGTACATCCATCTACCTATGGTCACCTGATCTTCAACAAGGGCCCAAAGTCCATCAAATGGGGGAAAAGACAGTCTTTTTAAAAAAAAATAATTTTTATTGTGCTTTAAGTGAAAGTTTACAAATCAAGTCAGTCTGTCACATATAAGCTTATATACACCTTACTCCATACTCCCACTTACTCTTCCCCTAATGAGTCAGCCCACTCCCTCCTTCCAGTCTCTCCTTTCACGATGGTTTTGCCAGTTTCTAGCCCTCTCTACCCTCCTATCTCCCGTCCAGACAGGAGATGCCAACACAGTCTCAAGTGTCTACCTGATACAAGTAGCTCACTCTTCATCAGCATCTCTCTCCAACCCATTGTCCAGTCCCTTCCATGTCTGATGAGTTGTCTTCGGGAATGGTTCCTGTCCTGGGCCAACAGAAGGTTTGGGGACCATGACCACCAGGATTCTTCTAGTCTCAGTCAGACCATTAAGTCTGGTCTTTTTATGAGAATTTGGGGTCTGCATCCCACTGTTCTCCTGATCCCTCAGGAGTTCTCTGTTGTGCTCCCAAGACAGTCTTTTTAACAATGGTGCTGGCATACCTGGATATCCATCTGCAGAAAAATGAAACAGGACCCATACCTCACATCATACACAAAAACTAATTCAAAATAGATCAAAGACCTAAATATAAAACCAAAAACTATAAAGATCATAGAAGAAAAAATAAGATCAATTGTAGAGGCCCTAATACATGGCATTAACAGGGTACAAGCCATAACTAACAACACACAAACTCCAGAAGATAAGCTAGATAACTGGGATCTTCTAAAAATTAAACACTTATACTCATCAAAAGACTTCACTAATAAAGTAAAAAGAGAACCTACAGACTGAGGAAAATTTTGGCTATGACAAATCTGTCAAAGGTCCAATCTCTAAAATCTACAGGAAAATCTAACATCTCTACAACAAAAAGACAAATAATCTAATTCAAAAATGGGCAAGGGAAATGAAAACACACTTCATCAAAGAAGACCTTCAAGCGTCTAACAGACTCATGAGGAAATGCTTGCCATCACTAGCCATTAGAGAAATGCAAATCAAAACCACAATAAGATACCATCTCACCCCAGCGTTACTGACAAAAATAAAAAAGTAAAAAAAAAACAGAAAATAACAAATGTTGGAGAGGCTGCGGTGATATTAGAACACTTATGCACTGCTGGTGGGAATGCAAAATGGTACAACCATTCTGGAAAATGGTATGACACTTCCTTAGAAAGCTGGATATAGAAATACCATATGATCCAGTAATCCCACTCCTAGGAATATATTCTAGAGAAATAAGAGCCATCACATGAATAGACATATGCACACCCAAATTCATTGCAGCATCGTTCACAATAGCACAAAGATGGAAACGACCTAGGTGCCCATCAACAAATGAATGGATAAACAAAGTATGGTACATACACACAATGGGAGTACTGTGCAATGATAAAGAACAATGATGAATCTGTGAAGAATCTCACGACATGGATGAATCTGCAGGGCAGTATGCTGAGTGAAATAAGTCAATCAGAAAAGGGGAATATTGTATGAGTTGTTGTTAGTTACTGTCGAGTCGGTTCCGACTCATAGCGACCCTATGCACAACAGAACGAAACACTGCCCAGTCCTGCATCATCTCCACAGTTGTTGCTATGCTTGAATCCATTGTTGCAGCCACTGTATCAGCCCATCTCATTTTCACTGACCCTCTGCTTTACCAAGCATGATGTCCTTCTCTAGGGATTGATCCCATCTGATAATATGTCTAAAGTATGTGAGATGTAGTCTCACCATCCTTGCTTCTAAGGAGCATTCTGGTTGTACTTCTTTCAAGACAGATGTGTTCGTTCTTTCGGCAGTCCATGGTATATTCAATGTTCTTCTCCAACACCACAGTTCAAAGGTGTCAATTCTTCTTCAGTCTCCCTTACTCATCCGTCCAGCTTTCGCATGCCTATGAGGCATGTGCACCTTAGTCCTCAAGGTGACATCTTTGCTTTTCAACACTTTAAAGAGGTCTTTTGCAGCAGATTTGCCCAATGCAATGTGTCTTTTGATTTCTTGACTGCTGCTTCCATAGGTGTTGATTGTAGATCTAAGTAAAATAAAATCTTTGACAACCCCAGTCTCCTTTCTGTTTATCATGATTTTGCTTATGGGCCCATTTGTGAGGATTTTCGTTTTCTCTGTGCTGAGATGTAACCCATACTGAAGGCTGTGGTCTTTGATTTTCATCAGTGAATGCTTCAAGTCCTCTTCGCTTTCAGCAAGCAAGGTTGTGTCATCTGCATAATGCAGGTTGTTAATGAGTCTCCTCCAATCCTATTTCCCTGTTCTTCATATAGTCCAGCTTCCCGGATTATTTGCTCAGCATACAGATTGAATAGGTATGGTGAAAGATACAACCCTGATGCACACCTTTCCTAACTTGAAACCATGCTGTATCCCCTTGTTCTCTTAATCTATGTACAGATTCCTCATGAGCACAAATAAGTGTTCTGGAATTCCCATTCTTTGCAATGTTATCCATAATTTGTTATGATCCACACCGTTGAATGTCTTTGCATAGTCAATAAAACACAGGTCATCATCCTTCTGGTATTCTCTGCTTTCAGCCGAGGTTCATCTGGAGTCAGCAATAATATCCCTGGTTCCACGTCCTCTTCTAAATCCAGCTTAAATTTCTGGCCGTTCCCTGTTGAAACACTGCTGCAGCCACTTTTGAATGATATTCAGCAAAATTTCACTTTCATGTGATATTAATGATATTGTTCAATAATTTCCTCATTTGGTTGGATCACCTTTCTTGAAAATAGACATAAATATGGATCTCTTCCAGTCTGTTGGCCAGGTAGCTGTCTTCCAAATTTCTTGTCATAGGTGAGTGAGCACTTCCAGTGCTGCATCTGTTTGTTGAAACAACTCAACTGGTATTCCGTCAATTCCCAGAGTCCTGTTCTTCACCAATGCCCTTAGTGTGGCCTGGGCTTCTTTCTTCAGTACCATCGGTTCCTGATCATATGTTACCTCCTGAAATGGTTGAACGTCGATCAATTCATTTTGGTACAGTGAATCTGTGTATTCCTTGTCTTCTTTTGATGCTTCCTGAGTCGCTTAATATTTTCCCCATAGAATCCTTCAGTATTGCAACTTGAGGCTTGAATTGTTTTCTTCAGTTCTTTAAGCTGGAGAAATGTAGAGCATGTTCTTCCATTTTGGTTTTTCATCTCCAGTTCTTTGCACATGTCATTATAATACTTTATTTTGTTTTCTCCAGCTGCCCTTTGAAATCTTCTTTTCAACTCTTACTTCATCATTTTTTCCTTTCACTTTAGCTATTCGATATTCAAGAGTAAGTTTCAGAGTCTCTTATGACATCCAATTTAGGTCTTTTCTTTCTCTCCTGCCTTTTTAATGACCTCTTGCTTTCATCATGTATGATGTCCTTGATGTCATTCCATAACTTGAGAGGTGTTCGGTCATTAGTGTTCAATGTATCAAATCTATTCTTAAGATGGTCTGTAAATTCAGGTGGGATATACTCAACGTCATACTTTGGCTCTCATGGACTTGTTCTAATTTTCCTCAGTTTTAGTTTGTACTTGCTTATGAGTAATTGATGGTTGGATCCACAGTCAGCTCCTGGCCTCATTCTGACTGATGATATTGAGCTTTTCCATCATCTCTTTCCACGGTTGTAGTCAATTTGTTTCCTGTGTATTCTATCTGGTGACGTCCATGTGTATAGTCACCATTTATGTTGGTGAAAACAGGTATTTGCAATGAAGGAGTTGTTGGTCTTGCAAAATTCAATCATGCAATCTACAGCATCATTTCCACACATCTATCAGTTTGCTGTACTGTGCAGGTTTATGTGTTGGTGGGATGCAGGGGGCTATGCCACTGGTATTCAAATACCAGCAGGGTCACCCATGGAGGACAGGTTTCAGCTGAGCTTCCACACTAAGACAGAGTAGGAAGAAGGATCCAATGCTCTACTTTTGGAAAGAATTAGCCAGTGAAAACCTTATGAACATCATCTGATATAGTGTTAGAAGATGAGCCCCTCAGGTTGGAAGGCAATCAAAAGATGACCAGGGAAGAGCTGCCTCCTCAAAGTACCGTCCACCATAATGACGTGGATGAAGTCACACTTTCAGGACCTTCATTTGTTGATGTAGCATGATTCAAAATGAGAAGAAACAGCTGCAAGCATCCATTAATAATTGGAACCTGGAATGTAAGAACTATGAATCTAGGAAAGTTGGAAGTCATCAAAAATGAAATGGAATGCCTAAAGATCAATATCCTAGGCATTAGTGAGCTGAAATGGACTGGTATTGGTCATTGTGAATCTGACAATCATATGGTCTACTATGCTGGGAATGACAACTTGAAGAGGAGTGGCATTACATTCATTGTCAAAAAGAACATTTCAAGATCTATCCTGAAGTACAGCACTGTCAGTGATAGGATAATATCCATACGCCTACAAGGAATACCAGTTAATACAACTATTATTCAAATTTACACACCAACCACTAAGGTCAAAGATGAAGAAATTTAAGATTTTTACCAACTTCCGCAGTCTAAAATTGATCGAACATGCAATCAAGATGCACTGATAATTGCTGGTGATTGGAATGCGAAAGTTGGAAACAGAAGGATCAAAAATCGGTAGTTGGAAAATATGGGCTTGGTGACTGTATGAGATCACTACTATAAAAAGTCATGAAAAGGTTTCCACACAAAAAGGAACAATCTTTGATGGTTACGAGGTAGGGGAGGGGTGAGGATGGAAAAACCCTAAATAGACAATAGATAAGTGGTAACATTGGTGAAGGGTAAGACAGTACACAATACCGTGGAAGCCAGCACAACTTGTCCAAGGTGAGGTCATGGAAGCTCCATAGATACATCCAAACTCCCTGAGGGACTGAATCACTGGGCTGAGGGCTGTGGGGTCATCGTGTCAAGGAACATTTAACTCAACTGGCATAACATAGTTTATAAGGAAAATGTTCTACATACTACTTTGGTGGTCTTAAAAGCCTGTGAGCAGCCATCTAAGATACTCCACTGATCTCACCCCATCGGAGCAAGGGAAAATGAAGAAAACCAGACACAAGGGAAAGATTAGTCCAAAGGACCAATGGACCACAACTACCACAGCTTTCACCAGACTCAGTCCAGAATAACTAGATGGTGCCCAGCTACCACCACTGTCTGTTCTGACAGGGATCACAATAGAGGGTCCTGGACAGAAAAAAAAAAAAAAGAGCTGGAGAAAAATATAAAAGAAAATTCTAACTCACAAGTAAAGACCAGACTTATTGGCCTGACGGAAACTGGATAAAGCCTGAGACTATGGCCCCTGGACACCCTTTTATCTCAGTAATGAAGTCACTCCTGGGGTTTACCCTTCAACAAAAGATTAGACAGGCACATAAAACAAAACGAGACTAAAGGGGGACAGCAGCCCAGGGACAAGGATTATAAGGCAGGAGAGGACAAGAAATCTGGTGATTGGGAATCCGAGGTTCAGAAGGGAAAGTGTTGGCACATTGTGGGGTTGGAAAACAGTGTCACAAAACAGTATGTGTACTAATTATTTAATGAGAAGCTAGTTTGTTCTGTAAACCTTCATCTAAAGCACAATTTAAAAAAATCTTGCACGTAGGTCACCAGGGGTAATAGTGAGTGGTGCCACTCCCATCTCAACCCCTTGATTCCTGGATCCATGAATCCTGGCTAAGGGAGGTACAGCACCATATAGTGGACACTGGTTTAAAGCATAGACAGCACTGGGCTTTTTTACAGCCTCCTGAAGAACATTGCCCCAACCATGCAAGGTACTGACACCTAGCTGGCTCTGTAATTGTGTCTTTAGGAGGTCATTCCTTTGTTCTATCAAGCCAGCTGCTTCAGGATGATGGGGAACATGGTAAGACCAGTGAGTTCCGTGAGCATGGGCCCACTGCTGCATTTCATTTGCTGTGGGGTCCCTTGATCAGAAGCAATGCTATGTGAGATACCATGACAGTGGATAAGGCATTCTGTAAGTCCGTGGATGGTAGTTTTGGCAGAAGCATTGCGTGCAGGAGGGCAATCCCACATTCAGAGTAAGTGTCTATTGCCACCAGGTTGCTGCTGATCACCTCAAGGGATGGTGCCATATCAAAGACTAAGTGTTGGTCTCTGTTACTGGCAGATTGGGCACTCAGCTGTGGCTGTAGTCAAGTCGGCCTTGGTGAGTAGAAGTCCATGTTGCTGGGCCCATGCATAGCCTCCATCCCTGTCGCCATGGCCACTTTGTTCATGAACCCATTGAGGAATGACGGGAGTAACTGGGGAAAAAGCATGAGTAGTTTCCATAGAATGCTTCATCCTATCCACTTGATTGTTAAAATCCTCTTCTGCTGAGTTCACCCTTTGATGGGCTTTCACATGAGACAAAAATATCTTCACTTCTTTGGCCCATTCAGAGAGGTCTATCCAAATCTCCCCCATAAATCTTTTTCTTCAATTTTGCAATCATGTTCCTTCCAAGTCCCTGACCATCCAGCCAAACCATCAGCCACAGGACATGAATCAGTATACAATCACACATCTGGCCATTTCTCCTTCCAAGGAAAGTGAACAACCAGGTGCATTGCTCAAAGTTCTGCTCATTGGGAGGATTTTGCTTCATCACTCTTCTTCTGGGAAGTCCAAGAAAGGGGCTGTAGTGCTGCCTCTGTTCACTTTCAAATGGTGCCTGCATACCATGCAGATCTGTCTGTAAACCAGGCATGAGTTTTCTCTTCTTCAGTCAACTGATCATAAGGAACTCCCCATGAGGCCATAGGTGCAGACTGGGAGATGGAAGGTAATGTGACAGGAATGGAGACCATGGGCATTTGGGCCACTTCCTCATGCAACTTACTTGTGCCTTCAGGTCCTACTTGGGGTCGATCTCATATATACCACTTCCATTTAATGACGGAGTGCTGCTCTCCACATCCAACTTCATGACACTAAGTCAGACAACACACAGTTCATGATGGGCAGCTCAGGCCTCATAGTGACTTGGTGTTCCATGGTTAAGCCTTCAGTCCCTACTAAGGCCCAGTAACAGGCCAAAAGCTGTTTCTCAAAAGGAGAATATCTGGAGAGGATGGCAGGGCTTTGCTCCAAAATCCTAAGGGTTTGCACTGATTCACCACTGGGGGCCTGCCAAAGTCTCCAGACAGCATCTCTATCTGCCACTGACACTTCCAGCACCACAGGTTTGGCTGGAGAGTATGGCCCAAGTGGCAGAGCAGCTTGTGCAGCAGCCTGAACCTGATTCAGAGCTTTCTCTTGTTCTGGATGCCACTCAAAACTAACAGTTTTTAGAAGGACCCCAGTGATCACGGCCCCCAGAACTTCTGTTGGCCCAGGACAGGAACCATTCCCGAAGCCAACTCTTCAGACATGGATTGGACTGGACAATGGGTTGGAGAGGGATGCTGGTGAGGAGTGAGCTTCTTGGATCAGGTGGACACTTGAGACTATGTTGGCATCTCCTGCCTGGAGGGGAGATGAGAGGGTGGAGGGGGTTAGAAGCTGGCGAAATGGACGCGAAAAGGGAGAGCGGAGGGAGAGAGAGGGCTGTCTTGTCAGGGGGAGAGCAATTGGGGGTATGTAGCAAGGTGTATATGGGTTTTTGTGTGAGACTGATTTGATTTGTAAATTTTCACTTAAAGCACGATAAAAATTATTAAAAAAAAACTAGCAGTTTTTGAGTCACTTGGTAAATTGACTGGAGTAACACACCCAAATGAGGAATATGTTGCCTCCAAAATCCAAAGAGGTCCACTAGGCCCTGTGCCTCCTTTTTAGTTGTGGGAGAAGTCAGATACAATAATTTTTCCTTTACTTTAGAAGGAATATGTGGACATGCCTCACACCACTGGACCCCTAGAAATTTCACTGAAGTTGAAGGTGCCTGAATTCTCATGGGATTAATTTCCCACCCTCTAGCAGGCAAATGTTCTACCAATAAGTCCAGAGTCATTGGCACTTCTTTCTTACCAAGTCCAATCATCATAATGTCATCAATGTAATGGACCAATGTGACATCTTGTGGAAGGGAAAGGTGATCAAGGTCCCTTTGGACTAAATTATGACATAGGACTGGAGAGTTGATATAGCTCTGAGATAGGCAACTGAAGGTGCATTGCTGGACTTGTCAGCTGAAGGTAAACTGCTTCTGAAGGTCCTCAAAACAGGTATGGAGAAAAAGACATTTAAGCAGGTCAATGGCTGCATACCAGGTACCAGGAGATGTATTAATTTGCTCAAGAAATGAGACTACATCTGGAACAGCAGCTGCAATTGGGTTTACCACCCGGTTAAGTTTTTGATAATGAACTGTCATTCTCCAAGATCCATCTGTTTTTTTGCACAGGCAAATAGATGAGTTAAATGGGGATGTGGTAGGAACTACCACCCCTGCATCCTCAAGTCCTTGATGGTGGCAGTAATCTCTGCAATCCCTCCAGGAATGCAATATTGCTTTTGGTTTATTATTTTCCTAGGTATGAGTAGTTGTAATGGCTTCCACTTGGCTTTTCCAACCATAATAGCCCTTACTCCATTTGTCAGGGTTCCAGTGTAGCGGTTCTTCCAGTTGCTGAGTATTTCTATTCCAATTAAGCATTCTGGACCTGGGGAAATCACTACAGGATGGATTCGGGAACCCAGTGAACCTACTGTAAGACTGACATAAGCTAAGACTCCATTAATAGCCTGACCTCCATATGCCCCCACTCTGACTGGTGGGCCACAGCGATGTTTTGGGTCTCCTGGAATTAGTGCCAGCTCAGAGCCAGTATCCAGCAATCACCCAAAAGTGTAATTGTTTCCTTCTCCCCAGTGAACAGTCACTCTCATAAAAGGCTGTAGATCCCTTTGGGGAAGGCTGGGATAAAGATTAATAGTATGTTTTTGGCAGTGTATTGGAGTCCTTCCTCAAAGGGACCCAACCTCCCTTTCAATCAAGGGGTCTGTAAACTTGCTGAAGTCTGGGAATTGATTAAGGGGCCGTGACTCTCTATTCTGGAGATTCGACTTAGACTGCTGTTCACTTGACCTAGACTTCATCCACTTGTACAGATCAAGTAGATGTTTAGTAGGTTTCCTATCTATTTCACTCCTAGGGACATCATGACTAACTAGCCAATGCTATAACTTCTTACGAGTCAGACTATTCTGATTACTGCTTTGATTCTGCTGTCCATTATGATAACCACGCCCACTTTGCCTTTGTTGATTGCCAGCACTTGGCCCCTACCACCACAGACTCCAATCAGCCCCACTGTAGTTAGGTGTCTTAATTCAGTTAGGTGTCTTAATTCACTTACATAAAATAGCAATGACAGCAGTCTTCAGGGATGCTGGGGCTCCCTTCACAAACTTGTTCCCCACAGTTGTGATAAAAGGTTTGTCCTCTGGGTACTCCATGTGTGGGTCTGTGGATATAACCTGATAAATCCATTCTAGCATGCCAATTTCCCTAAGCCTTTGGATACCTTCTTCTACAGTATACCAGGACAAGTCTCGTACTTCAACTTGATTTAGTGTAGGCCACTGCATAATCCATGCTTCAGCGACCCAGTCAAATAAACTATTAGCTCCTTTCCTAACTTCTCGAGCTGGAATGTCGAATGAAGAATCTGTGCTTAGTGAGCCCATATCAATAAACTCAGACTGATCCATCTTTATGTTCCTTGCAGCATTGTCCCGCATCCTTAATAGCCATTCCCACACATATATCCCAGGTTTCTGTTTGTACATATTAGAAAAGTCAAGCAGTTCTTTGGGAGCGTAGCATACCTCCTCCTGGGTTAAACTTTGTACTTTACCTTTTAGGGCTTGCTGGGACTTAAATCTAGTTACCGGTCTAAAAGTCAAAATCAGAGAGGAAAGTTTTGAGAACATTCTGCATTGTCTTGTAAAGCATCTGCCTCAGGCAATGTCCTAGGCAATGACTCAGACAAAGGTGCTTTAGATGCAGCTGGGTTAATCTCATTAGATGGGAGTGGAGGGGCTAATAGTTCTGTTAGCAGAGTGATTCGATGGAATTTAGGGGCTCAGTGTCTCCAGCTTTCTGATTATCTGCCCCTATGTCCCCATCCTAGGCTGCAGGACCCCAATTCTTCCCAGTCAATGCCCTCACTTTAACTTCAGACACCTCTCGAGGTTGGCAGTTGAGTTGGTGTTGTAATTCAGTCACTCTTACAATAAGATTCTGGGTTTGGTTTTTCAGCAATATCAGCTCTGTTACTACAAGAATTAAGGCTTTCTTTCAAGGCATCAGTGGACTCTTTGAGGTCATTTGGTGGCGCTTGAGCTTTGACTCTGTAGCACTGATCTGATCTCTTTCTTTCAGTAGTTTGTCTAGTGAAAAGTAGGACCAATCAACAAGCTTTCTTACTATGACAAAATTGTAGAAAGGTATTGTTGATGCATTTACCCAGAGCCTTGTCTTTCCCAATACCTGATCCGTTGGTAGTGATATTTTGCATATTTGAATTGCCACCTCACGCCATGGATTAGCAGTGTCCTCTTAAGTACTGGAAGCAGAGTCATCAACATTTTTAAGACTAATCAGATCTAAGAACCAATTTAGAAAATTCATCCTTACAATTTTGTTTCTTTAGTACCAAATGTCTTAGGCTGGGTTCTCTAGAGAAGTGAAGCCAGTAAAGCATATAATATATATATATATATATATATATATATATATATATATATATATATATATATATATAGAAAGAGAAAGATTTATACCAAGGAAACGGCTTGCATGGTTTTCAGAGGTTGCAACATCCCAAGTCTGTGGGGCAGGAAAGAAGCTTCTCCTGACTGATGTAGCCACAGGGGCTGGTGAACCCAACATTGGCAGTCTGGAGAGCAGAGCTGTTGTTTACAGGCTGTGAAAATCAATGAATCTCAAGATTAGCAGGCAAGACCACAAGTAAGCTGCTAGCTCAAGTCCCAAGAACCGGAGGTCAGACGAACAGGAGCCAGCTGCAGGATCCAGAACAAACGAAAGCCCCAGCAAGGAGAGCAGGAAGAACTAGGTGGCAGAGGGCGGAGAGATGAAGGCTGACGGGGCAGTAACTCACCACAGGCCCTACTCCCATCAGTACCACTCACAGTAGATCCCATCATGGTGGTGATCATGTATCAAATCTCAACAGGGAAGTGATCACAACATTATACGACTGCCAAAGCACTGAGAATTATAGCCCAGCCAAGCTGACACACAATCTTAACCATCACAGCCCTCAAAGTGATATATTTGCTTTTTAACACTTTAAAGAGGTCTTTTGCAGCAGATTTTCCCATTGCACCATGTCATTTGATTTCTTTACTGCTGCTTCCATGGGCACTGATTGTGGATCCAAGTAAAATGAAATCCTTGGAAACTTCAATCTTTTCTATATATATCATGATTTTGCTTATCAGTCCAGTTGTGAGGAGTTTTGTTTTCTTTATGCTGAGGTGGAACCCATACTGCAGGCTGTAGTCTTTGATCTTCATCAGTAAGTGCTTCAAGTTGTCTTCACTTTCGGCAAGCAAGTTGTGTCTTCTGCATATTACAGGTTATTAATAAGTCTCCCTCCAATCCTGTTGCTGCCTTCTTCATATTGTCCACCTCCTTCAATTTTTTGTTCAGCATACAGATTGAGTAAGTATGGTGAAATGATACATCCCTGACACACACATTTCCTGACTTTAAACCATTCAGTATCCCCTTGTTGTATTGAAACGACTGCCTCTTAGTCTATGTACAGGTTCCTCATGAGCACAATTAAGGGTTCTGGAATCCCCATTCTTCACAATGTTATCCAGGATTTGTTATGACCCACACAGTTGAATGCCTTTGCATAGTCAATAAAACACAGGTAAACATCTTTGTGGTATTCTCTGCTTTCAGCCAGGATCCATCTGACATCAGCATTGATATTCCTCGTTCCATGTCCTCTTCTGAATCTGGTTTGTTTTTTTGACAGTTCCCTGTTGATGTACTGCTGCAACTACTTTTGAATGCTCTTCAGCAAAATTTTACTTGTGTGTGATATTAAATGATATTGTTTGATAATTTCTGCATTTTGTTGGATCATCTTTCTTTGCAATGGGCACAAATATGGATCTCTTAAAGTCAGTTGGACAGGAAGTTGTCTTCCAAATTTCTTCACATAGACAAGTGAGCACCTCCAGTGTTGAAATATCCAATTGGTATTCCGTCAATTCCTAGAGCCTATTTTTCACCATTCCCTTCAGTGCATCTTGGACTTCTTCCCTCAGGACCATTGTTTCTTGATCATGTGCTGCCTCCTGATATGGTTGAACATTGACTAATTCTTTTTGGTACAGTGACTCTGTGTATTCCTTCCATCTTCTTCTGATGCTTCCTGTGTCATTCAATATTTTGCCCATAGAATCCTTCACTATTGCAACTAGAGGCTTGAAATTTTTCTTCAGTTCTTTCAGCTTGAGAAATGCCAAGCATGTTCTTCCCTTTTGGTTTTCTAACTCCAGGTATTTGTACATTTCATTATAATACTTTACTTTGTCTCCTTGAGTCACCCTTTGAAATCTGTTCAGTTCTTTTACTTCATCATTTCTTCCTTTCATTTTAGCTACTCTACATTCAAGAGCAAGTTTCAGAGTCTCTTCTGACATCAATTTTTGTCTTTTCTTTCATTCCTGTCTTTTTAATGGCCTTTTCTTTCTGCATGTATGATGTCCTTGATGTTATTCCACAACTCATCTCCCCTTTGGTCATTGGTGTTCAACAGTTCAAATCTATTGTTTAGATGGTCTCTAAGTTCAGGTGGGATATACTCCAGGCTGTATTTTGGCTGTCATGGACTCGTTCTAATTTTCTTCAGCTTTAACTTGAACTTGCATAGCAGCAATTGATGGTCTGTTGTGCAGCTGTACCCTGACCTTGTTCTGACTGATGATGTTGAGCTTTTCTATCACTTCTTTCTACAGATGTAGTCAGTTTGATTCCTGTGTATTCCATCAGGCTAGGAACAAGTATATAGTCGCCGTTTACGTTATTGAGAAAAAATATTTCTAATGAAGAATTCATTGGTCTTGCAAAATTTTATCCTGCTATCTCTGCCTGGTGTCATAGTGGTTAAGTGCTACGGCTGCTAACCAAAGGGTCAGCAGTTCGAATCCGCCAGGCGCTCCTTGGAAACTCTATGGGGCAATTCTACTCTGTCCTATAGGGTTGCTATGGGTCGGAATCAACTTGATGGCGCTGGGTTTGGGTTTTTTTTTTGTTTATCTCTGCCATCAACAAAGCCATACTTTCCAACTTTTGCATTCCAATCACCAGTAATTATGAATACATCTTGATTGCATGTTTGATCAATTTTAGACCGCAGAAATTGGTAAAAATCTTCGATTTCTTCATCTTTGGCATTAGTAGCTGGTGCATAAATTTGAGCACTAATCATATTAATTGGTCTTCTTTGTAGACATATGGATATTATCACTGACAGCATTGTACTTCAGGAGAGATCTTGAACAGTTCTTTTGGATGATGAACGTCTGTGTTGCTGTTCCTCTTCAATTTGTTATCCCCAGCGTAGTAGGCCATGTGATTGTCTGATTCAAAATGGCTAATACCAGTCGATTTCAGCTCACTGATGCCTAGGATACTGATCTTCCAGTGTCCCATTTCATTTTTGACAACCTTCAATTTTGCTAGATTCATAATTCATACATTCCACATTCAATTATTAATGAATGTTTATAGGGTTTTTTTGTTTTTGTTTTTTTCTCATTTTGAGTCATGCCACATCAGTAAATGAAGGTCCCGAAAGCTTGACTCCATCCATGTCATTAAGGTCAACTCTACTTTGAGGAAGCAGCTCCTCCCCAGCCATATTTTGAGTGCCTTCCATCACGAGCGGCTGTCATGGATTGAGGTATGTCCCCCCAAAAATGTGTGTATCAACTTGGTTAGTCCATGGTTCCCAGTATTGAGTGGTTGTCCTCCATTTTGTGATTGTAATTTTATGCTGAAAGGATTAGGGTGGGATTGTAACACCACCCTTACTTAGGTCACCTCCCTGATCCAAGGTAAAGGGAGTTTCCCTGTGGTTTGGCCTGCACCACTTTTTATCTCTCAAGAGATAAAAGGAAAGAGAAGCAAGCAGAGTGCTGGGGACCTCTCACCACCAAGAAAGAAGCACCAGGAGCAGAGTGTGTCCTTTGGGCATGGGTCCCTGCACCTGAGAAGCTCCTCAACCAGGGGAAGATTGAGGACAAGGCCCTTCCTCCAGAGCTGACAGAGAGAGAACGCCTTCCCTGGAGCCGACGCCCTGGATTTAGACTTGCAACCTGCTAGACTGTGAGAAAATAGATTCTTTTTGTCAAAGCCATCCACTTGTGGTATTTCTGTTATGGCAGCACTAGATGACTAAGACAGAATTTGGTACTGAGAGTGGGGTGCTGCGAAGTGGTTTTGAAACTGTGAATGAATAGAGTTGCAACAGCAGCAGAGGACCAGTGCAGCAGAGAACCTACATTGGTGAAGAAGCCACAACAGCACAGAACCAATAGCAGCAGAACCAGGACACCAGCACAAGATGGCACTGGAGCTGACCCACAGAGTGAGAGAGCTGAGTGCTTGTGTGCAGGAGGGTTCCTGGCAGAGTGGGGTGCCTCTGGGCACTTAGCAGTGGATCTACAGAGCTTTGGAACACTTACCCCAGCAGGGCAGATGCGGGTGTGAGGCCTAAGGAGCTGAGAGGCCAAGAAACCAGGAAGCAGAAGCTAAAGAGACAACACAAGAAGCCGAGCTGCCTCAGTCTCAAAAGGTATGGCCATGACTTCAGGGGTTACAAAGTGGGGAGCCATGGGCTCTGATGTTTTTAAGGGTAGAATTGCCACTCAGATGGACTAGGAGAATGGTGCACCTAAAGCTGAGGGAGCAGAGTTGCAGTCCCAGGGAACCTGGAAGGCGGAGCTGAAGTCCAGGGCTGAGAGGCCTCCACTCAGAATCCAGAGAGTGTGGCCAATACCTAGAGGCTGGAGGGCAGGGTTATTGTATAAATTGTCTCAGAGAACAGAGAACTATTTGAAAAGTTTTGAAGGCTAATGTAACGTGTTCTGCTGACTTGCTTGGTGCCTGTTATCCCTTCTTTCCATCCAGTTTCTCCCATTTGTAATGGAAATGTCTAGCTTGTGCCTGTTCTGCCATCGTACCATTGGAAGCAGATGACTTGCATTCTAGATTTCACAGATGAAGAGGAATTTTTGTATTTTGGACTTGGAGTTAAGACTTTTGCTATGATATGGTGGGATGAATCTTTTGCATGTCACAAGGATGTGATTTTTGGGGGCCAAAGGATGGAACGTCATAGATTGAAGTATGTCTCCCCAAAAATTTGTATATCAACTTGGTTAGGCCATGCTTCCCAGTATTGTCCTCCATTTTGTGACTGTAATTTTATGTTGAAAGGATTAGGGTGGGATTGTAATACCACCCTTACTTAGGTCACTTCCCTGATCCAAGGTAAAGGGAGTTTCCCTGTGGTGTGGCCTGCACCACCTTTTATCTCTCAAGAGATAAAAGAAAAGGGAAGCAGAGAGTTGGAGACCTCACACCACCAAGAAAGCAGCACCAGGAGCAGAGCGCATCCTTTGGACATGGGGTCCCTGTGCCTGAGAAGCTTCTCGACCAGGGGAAGATTGAGGACAAGGACCTTCCTCCAGAGCCGACAGAGAGAGAAAGACTTCCCCTGGAGCTGACGCCCTGAATTTGGACTTCTAACCTACTAGACTGTGAGAAAATAAATTTCTCTTTGTGAAAGTCATCCACTTGTGGTATTTCTGTTACGGCAGCACTAGATGACTAAGACATGGGCTCATCTTCCAGCATTACATCAGACAATGTTCTGGTGCTATTCATAAGGTTTTCACTGGCCAATTTTTTGGAAGTAGACCGCCAGGTCCTCCTTGCTAGTCTGTCTTAGTCTGGAAGTTCCGCTGAAACCTGTACACCATGAGTGACCCTACTGGTATTTGAAATACTTGTGTCATAGCTTCTCACATCACAGTAGGGCACAAGCCACCATGGTATGTCAAACTGACAGACAAGTGGTGGAATTTCCAACTAGCAGCTGCTAAAAATACCACTCTGCTGCTTGAAATTTATCAGGCCTTGAAAGGGTTCACACTTTCAATTCTGGTGTTTGGCTTGCAACAATTACCTAGCTCATAGCCAGTTTTCTAAAGATGAGTGATTGCTACCTTGAGTCCCCCAGAACTGGCCCAAGAGCCTTCTATGAGGATTTAGGTAAGCCCTTTTCACTACCCACTGAAGTTCTGCCATATAACAAGACCTTCACCACACAATATAACAGTCCTGCTGTGAGAATTACAACCCATATGGAGGGTTTTGCAGGAATAGAGAGTTGAAGAATACATATAAATAAGAGCGGAGACACAAAATAAGCTTCGAGTAGTTACTGTGTGAGAAAAAGTGTGCTAAACTGTGCTGACTACACTTGTATGATTTGTAAGATTTTATAAGAGCAAGCTGCCCTTTTCCTGTGCTCACTGAGTCAGTAAACACAGCATAAACTAAGGTTAAAAAAAAAGAAAGAAAAGGACCGGATCACAATTAACAGACCCTTTTACTGTATGCTAGTACCTTATAGTTAAATCTAGACATTTTCCATATTCTGGGGATAAAAGTAGTCATATTTTCTTTCAACACGGAGCCCAAAACTTGGGGTTTCCTCCATTGGTTCAACACAACGAAGTCTGTGGCTAAAGGAACAATCTATTCTATACAGAATCTCTAGAGGATAGTTCTCAGTAAATATTTATTCTCTCCTGGAGACTATATCCTTCATAAGAGTTGCCAATTCATGATCAGCTGAGACTCCATCCTTACACCCAAGGGTTCAGATGGTGAAGGAGAAATGAAAGCAAAAGGGAAAAGTATAGGCCAGGATGTCAAACACATGACACATGTACTACAACTTCTTTACCGTGGTAGGCATTGGTAATCAGTTATGGCACTCTACCATTGAGTCCCTTTGTGGGCTCAGGTACCTTCTCAACATATCACTCCAAGCAATCACTACCACTCAAATTGAAGGGCAGCATGAAATGTGTTTACTATCTCACACCTAGGTCCCCTTGGTTATGAATACAGGACCTAAAAGGAAATTAAGGCACCTGTATAGTAAATCAGATAATCTTGTCTGTGTAGGCCATGACCATTTATGTTTTTGAGCCTTTGAACATGTTCTTTATTCTTCTTGAAATGAAATTTTCCTTCCTTATCTTCCTGGTAAACTCCTAGGCATCCTTCACAATTTAGCTCACGCCTGACCTTCCCTCTGAATCCTTGTCTCTCCTCTTTTTCCATCCCAAGGAGGATTAATTATATCTGCAATATGATGGCATACTATCTTGATTTTTCTCTTACTTCTCTAGCCTCTTATTTTCAGTCTCCTTTCATTTATTCAGCAATGTTTACTGTGCATTTACTATTAGGCAGATCCTATGCTCCTATTTGTCTTTCTGTTCCTTAAAGATGGGTTCTTCAGGGCTGTCTTCAGCCTCCCTTCTCATCTCTCTCTACACAATGTCTTTGGGCCATCCTAGCCATCCTCATGGCTTCAATGACCATTCCTATTCAGTTGACTTTCACATTTTTCTCTCTCCTGATTTGCAGTTTTATATATCCATGTATCTAATTGGATGTTTTGCAGACACTTTAAAATCAACATATTCAAAACCCAATTTACTATATTCTTCCATGCTGCACCTGCTCCTCCTTCAGTCGTCTCTATCTCAATGCATGGCATTGCCATCCATCAGTTGGTCAAATCAGAAACCTGAGTGTGGTAACTCCTTCCTCATTATTCACCGAATCTGATCAATCACTAAGCCTATCAATTTTACTGCCTAAATGTCTCTTGCATTGTTCCAACTTACTCCGTCCCCACTGCCATCACTCTATCCAGGCCACCATTATCTCTCATCTGTATCCCTGCATCAGCCTCCCTACTGGTTTCCTTGCATCTGATTCTTGCCCTCCCCCAATCTGTTTCCCATACATGAGTGAGAAGGATTTTTGTTAATGCAAATATGATATGTAACTGTTGAAAACTCTTCAATGGCTTCCCATTTCCCTGGGTGTAAAGTCAAAACACAGCTTAGAATATGGACCAGTACAATCCAGCTACTGTCATTCTTGCCTGCCTTATCTTCTATTACTCTCCACTCCCCACACCCTTCCTCACTCAATGCCCCTGCCATACTAAACTTCTTTCAGTTCCTCCAAAATAGATGCCATTCTTTTGGCTTGCAAACTTTCCACACAACCTCATTAATTTCTACTCATCTGCTAGGCCTCATCTTAGAGATCACTTCTTCTGGGATGTCGTTTCTTCCAGGAGGCCTCTCTTAACTACACCCACCCACAAAATCTGAGTATCCTGTCCCTTCATTTGCTCTCACAAAACTTTGTGCTTTCATCTAGTGGTACCTTCACACTAAACTGGAATCACTTGTTTACTTGTCTGGTTCCTCCATGAGACTGTGAGGCCAGAGATCAGAGCTGTCTTATTCTAACTTATACCCCTAGTGCTTAACACAGTACCTGGTATAAGTAGCTGCTGAATAAATATTTGTTGACCAAATGAGTGGCTAGAACTCACTAGAGAAGTTTTGTCTAGACTGGACATAAATTTGGAAGGCTGATAAACAAGGAGCGTTTCTCTATAAATGGTTGTTTGTAAATGTTAATGTATAACTGGCAAGAGATTGACCGGAAGGAGAACAATAGGTGAGAAATGAATTGTTCCCTTCTGTGTGTAGAGCAAAGATGAGTCATGAAACAGTGAAAGAATCAGGATTGAATTTGCTAAAATAAAAGATTAACATGAGATAGCCTGTAGGAAGCTGGAGAGTAGGAAAGTAAGGAAGAAAGTGGAGTGGCGGGTTAAGAACAACAATTAGAGCAGGCTATGGTACTTTATATTTTATAAAGCCTTTCACATAAGGCAGTCCCCAGGTTATGGACATTGAACTTACAACCCGCAGTCATGAACCAACCCCCATAAAGCCTATTATATTAAAAATTAGAGTTATATACAATGATTTATAATAACAAATATGTGCTACTTTGTAACACACATCATAACATTATTATTATTATTAATGTATTATTATATTAAAATGTTTTAGTGTATCTGGAAGCATTTCTTTAATATTTTTATGCATAGAAAAGTACACTATATACTATATACTAAGACAAACATTTGACTAACTACTAAACATTTGATACAACTAATGTCAGTTACAAACCATACCTAACTGTTCTGAGTTACATACAAGTTCGACTTAAAGGCAGATTTAGAAACAGAACTCATTCATAATGCAGGGACTACCTGTACACTGTTCATTGAACCCTCACAACAGCTCACTAATATAACTATTATATCAAGTCCCCTCTTCTCAGTGTTAGCACAAGAGAAAACTGAGGCTCAGAAGTTAATCAGTTAAAGTCATGCAGCAATCTAATGAGAAAGCCGGGATTCCAATCCAAGTGCACTAACTCCTATATATGTACTATGCCCTAGAGTATCTTGGGGCAGGGAGATTTAGCGTTAAGTGATATAGACCTTCTATTTGAGGCACCTTAGCCATTCCTGGCCACCAACATACACCTCCGATCCGGATTAGGGACCTCCCTTTGTGGGCTTATAACACCTTAAGATTCCTAGTATCCCATTCAGCATGCTGCATTGGAATCGTGCTTACTTTTCTTTCTTCCCTGCTATTATCTTTTTTTTTTAATCCACAGCATAGTGGCACCAGTGCATGATACAAAGTGGACTATATCTAAGGAGTGGGTACTAACAGGAAGCAGCTGAATCTAAAATGTAGGGCTTGGGACTCAGGCACGGGAAGGAAGCTCCAGGGCAGCAACTGTCGAATGAGCTCCAGAGAAACAAACCACTCAGTCTCTTCAAACCCTGCCCCCAGCAAGGCCTATTTCCACACAGCCAAAGACAGGGAATCTCTCATAAGAATGCTGGGATTCCCAGGCCACTAGGTGAACAGGACTCTGCAGAGGCCATCAAAATGAATAATAGACAGCAAATAGACCATAAACATATACAGAAAAGACAAAAACAAAATTCACAAAGCCTGAATGGCCTCATTTCTCAGGCAGAAGGGGACAAGGCAGAGGACCTGAGGGGAATTAAAGGAGAAAACATCTTGGAGTGTGTAGAAGGCTGAATAATGGCCTCTTAAAAGATATCCATGTCCTAATTCCTGGAACCTGTGAATGTTACCTTATATGGCAAGAAAAAGGACTTTGCAAATGTGATTAAGGATCTTGAGTTGGGAAGATTAGCCTAGATTATCCAGGTGGGCCCTAAATGCAACCACATGTATCCTTATAAGGCGGGAAGCAGAGGAAGATTATAACACACACAGAGAAGGGAGAAAGCCATGTGACCATGGAGGCAGAGACTGGAGTGATGCAGCCACAAGTGAGGGAATGCAGGCTGCCACCAAAAACTGGAAGAGGCAAGGAGCCACAGATTCTCCCCTAGATCCTCTGGAGGGAGTGTGGCCCTGCAGCCACTCGGCCCAGTGATACTGATTTCAGGCTTCTGGCCTCCAGACTGTGAGTGAATAAATTTCTGTTGTTTTAAGCCATTAAGTTCGTGGCAATTTATTACAGCAGCCGTAAGAAATTGATACGGAGTACAAAACATTTTCTGTTATTGTGGATGCTCTGTCACCAATGCAGATTACCCACAGTGAAGACACATGCCTGGCCTCCTTCTACTACTTTCTCACTTCCCCATTAGGTAAGAAATCTGGAGTCACTTATCTATGTCCTTTGTTCCAGGAAGACAGTGTACAAACGTAGCTTTTTTCCTTTTCAGAAATGCTTCAGAAATCAAGATTCACGTTGGGTGGAATCTCATGGGGGAAGGCTCAGATGAAAGAGGGTAAATGGGATTTGGTTTAACTGACAGAGTCTGGAAGCCAAGGTTTACCCAATAATCAAGACCAGTCTATAGCACACAGTAGACCTGGCTGTGATGAAAAGAGGAATAGGCATGTGAGACCTCAGGGGGATGCTTAATTTTCATTAAGAAGGGCCAGCTGTAAAAGTCATGTGTCAGGTATCCAAACTGAAGGTGTTACAACATCTATGCAAAAAGGCCAGCAACTGGGAACCTGGGGTTAGAAAGTCAGAGCAAGACTGATAATAAGGCAAATGCTGTGCTGCACCTTCTATTTCACCTGTTAGGGTCAGGGTTTGTCACTCAGGATGGGGTTGGAGCAGAACCTACACATGACAGCAAAAATAGCTAACACCTCATAGCACTTACTGTGTGTCAGGAACTGTACTAAAGTGGTTTACATGTATTAACTCATTTAATTCTCACCACGACTATGTGAGGAATGTACCATTGTTATTTCCATTTCAAAGGTATGGGGACTTCTCCAAAGTCGAAATCTGGAATTTGAATCAAAGTCTATCTTGCTTCAGAGCCTATTTTGCCAGTGGATCTCAACTTTAGCTGCAAATTCGGAGCCTTAAAAAATTAATCCTGCCTGAGCCCTACCTCCAGAAATCCTGACTTTATTGGTTAGGGGCGGGGCATGGACATCATTTAAAAGAAAAAACTTCCCAGGTGATTTTACTAGGATCCAGAATTGCGAACCACTGGGCCAGGCTATACTGACTCTTGAATGACTGATAGCTTCTCCTTTAAAACTTTTCCAGACGTTTTTTCCTGTTACTGAAATAGATCTCTTATGGATGGAATTCCGGTTCAAGTTGGGAGACATAATGATAACTATAATGATGATAATAACCCTCTATAGCTGTTTAGGCTTCGTCATTTACAGAAGGTTTTCGTATACATTCTTTTCCACTTAATCCTCACAGCTCTGTGAGGTAAAGACTGTTAGCTCCATTTTACAGGTGATAAAACTGAGGCTCAGAGTGGTTAATAAACTTGCCTAAAAAAAACAAAAAACCAAGCCAGTTGCTGTCAAGTCAATTCTGACTCATAGTGGCCCTATAGGACAGAGTAGAACTGCCCCATAGAGTTTCCAACGAGGGCCTGCTGGGTTCGAACTGCTGACCTTTGGGTTAGCAGCCATACCTCTTAACCACTATGCCACCAGGGTTTCCAACTAGCCTAAGGTCACAATTGATAAGCAGGAGAACTTCAGTCTTCTGACTTCAAATTCCCTGTTTTCTCCAGTACAGTGCAGGTACAACCTGCCCAGGTCACAGGCTTGCATAAGTAGATGCCAGGCAGACATTAATTACATCCCTTCTAGCAGCCCTAGCTCCAGCTCCAGTCTTCTTTCACCTGGCAACCTCATATCTGTAGGAATCCCTGTCTCTGGAACCAGCCCTCTCAGTCCAAATTTAAAGTTCATGTTTTAATTTGCCTCCCACCCACCAACTTTACTTTTTTCTCTGTAATGACATAAACAATATCAACATAAATCAAAAGAAAAGAAAAACTAAATGACTGACAATCCTGACACTCCAACTCATCAGTTTTGACTTTCTATGCTCCCCTTTTCACAGCTTGGCCATATGCATATATCATTTTTACATACTTATAATCACAGCATAGATGCAACTTTGTATTCTGTCTGTGTCACTTAGCATTATATCGTAATCATTTCCTGTGTTGCTACAAGGTCTTCATATTAATCATTTTAATGGCCACATAATATTCCATTGAGTGGATGTACCATCATTTACGTAAGTATTTCCAATTTTTTCACTATTACAGGTAATGAATGCTGCAATAAACATTCTCTCACATAGAGCTTTTTTCTTCTTTTGGATAGTTTCCTAAACTGCCTATCACATTAAATACACTTCCTCCTCTCATTCAATAATCCATTCATCCACTCATTCATTCAGTCTGCAATCATTGCGCAGGGCATCAGGGCACATGCACACAAGAGTCCAATATGGGCCTGTGCTCACAGCCTAGTGGTAAGACAAGCACTTCAGCAAATTACTATCATGCTATGTGTGTCATAGATTGAATTACATCCTCCAAAAATATGTGTATCAACTTGATTAGGCCATGATTCCCAGTATTGTGTGGTTGTCCTCCATTTTGTGATTGTAATTTTATGTTGAGAGGATTAGGGTGGGATTGTAATACCACCCTTACTCAGGTCGCCTCCTTGATCCAATGTAAAGGGAGTTTCCCTGGGGTGTGGCCTGCACCACCTTTTATCTCTCAAGAGATGAAAGGAAAGAGAAGCAAAAGAGCAGGGGACCTCATACCACCAAGAAAGCAGCACTAGGAGCAGAGCACACCCTTTGGACCCTTTGGATTGAGGACAAGGACCTTCCTCTAGAGCTGAGAAAGAGAGAAAACCTTCGCCTGGAGCTGACACTCTGAATGTGGGCTTGTAACCTACTAGACTGTGAGAAAATTAATTTCTCTTCGTTAAAGCCATCCACTTGTGGTATCTCTGTTATAGCCGTACTAGATGACTAAGGCAGCAGGGTAAGTGGTATCAGAATTCAATGGAGGGAGTGACAAATTCTCTTTCCCCTAGGGTGGCTTCTCATTGTTCTTTTGCTGGGACATTGTCTCCTTCCTGGCAGCTCCAGCTAACCTCACTTCTCCAGTCTCTTCTTTCTCCCTTGGCTAGCTTGTCAGTGTCCCTTACTCAAAGCCCCCTTCCTCTAAGAATCTGCCCCAACATGACCCTAGAATGCACACCCCTCACAACTCACAAACTTTCTTCCTTAATTCTAACATCTCAGATTTAAGAAGCCTTCCCAAAGGTCAAATTCCCTTAGGCCACATAGGGCCTGCAGTTTTTTGTTCCTTGGGCAGTGTTTTCAGATGTTTGTATTGGAACGCCTGTGGATTGGGCACATCCCTCTGCTTCTCCCTAGGCCCATTACTCCCTAAGGCCTCAGAGTAGGCCAGCTCTGCTCAGGTATTGTTCCTGCCTGGCTTGAATTGGCAACACAAACTTAAAAAAAAAAGAAAAAGAGAACCAAACTCATTGCCATCCAGTCGATTCTGACTCATAGCAACAATACAGGACAGAGTAGAATTGCCCCATAGGGGTTCCAAGGCTATAAGGAGTCTGGGTGGTACAGTGGTTAAGCGTTCAGCTGCTAACTGAAAGGTCAGTGGTTCTAATCCACCAGCTGCTCCATGGGAGAAAGATGTGGCAGTCTGCTTCTGTGAAGATTACAGCCTTGGAAACCCAATGGACCTGTTCTACTCTGTCATACATTGTCGCTATGAGTCGGAATCAAAATCTTTACAGGAGCAGATTGCTACATCTTTCCCCCACAGAGCAGCTGGTGAGTTTGAACCACCAACCTTTCATTAGCTGCTGAGTGCTTAACCATTGTGCCACCGGGACTCCTAACACATATACACACACACAAACTAGGCTGTCCTTAACTAAACCAGAAACTTTTACTATCCTTCCTCTTCCTCACTTCCTTATCCCTCTACCATTGAAATCTAATTTCTCTTATCTTCCAACTTTTACACAATTGTAAAGTTTTTAATGAATATCCATTTGCTTCATTCATTAATTTAATGAGTCAATTGGTCAGTTACATTGTGTCAGGTCTCCTACTGGAAGCTGGATATATGGAAAATGAATAGTATATGGTCTTTTCACTGGAGGAACTCGTGGTCTAGTGATTATATGTCCTTTATGTCTGTGCAGTCTTTACCATCGGTTAATTTCTGTTTTTTTTATTCATGCCAGTAATGTCAGGGTGAGATGGTATCTCATTGTGGTTTTGATTTGCATTTCTCTAATGGCTAGTGATCGTGAGCATTTCCTCATGTGTCTTTTAGCCACCTGAATGAATTCTTTGGTGAAGTGTCTGTTCATATCTGTCATGGATTGAATTGTGTCCCCCCAAAATATCTGTCAGCTTGGCTAGGTCATGATTCCCAGTACTGAATGATTGTCTATCATTTTGTCATCTGATATGATTTCCCTATGTGTTGTAAATCCTATCACTATGATATAATGAGATGTATTAGTGGCAGTTATATTGATGAGATCTACAAGATTAGATAGTGTCTTAAGCCAATCTCTTTTGAGATATAAAAGAGAGAAGAGAGCAGAGAGACATGGGGACCTCATACCACCAAGAAAGCAGTGCCGGGAGCAGATCGTGTCCTTTGGACCTGAGGTTCCTGCCCTGAGGTGCTCCTAGACCAAGGGGTGACTGGTGACAAGGACCTTCCTCCAGAACCAACAGAGAGAGAAAGCCTTCCCCTGGAGCCAACATCCAGAATTTGGACTTCTAGCCTACACTGGGCTGTGAGAGAATAAACTTCTGTTTGTTAAAGCCATCCAGTTGCAGTATTTCTGTTATAGCACCACTAGATACTAAGGCGATATCCTTTGCCCATTTGTCAACTGGCTTGTTTGTCTTTTTGTTGTAGAGGTGTTGGATTTTCCTGAAGATTTTAGAGATTAGAACTTTGTTGCATTTGTCATAGCCAAAAACTGTTGTTTGCTCATCTGTGGGCATGATACTTCTCACCATTTTGTTTAGGTGGACAGGGCAGGTTGCTCAGCTATGGTGCAGCAGGGCAGGTCCTGCAGAAGGGGAGAGGTAGGGATAGGTCGCTTGTAGCATGTACTGGGGCCGACAGGGTGGGGCTGTGGGGCAGTGCAGGGTGGGGTCTGGTGGTCTGTGCCTGTGCCACTGGTGGGTGCAGCACTCAGTGTGCGGTGCAGATAGGCAGGAGGGAAGGGAGAGGATGTGATGTGTGGAGCTAAGTGGGTGTGGGAAAGAAGAGAGAGAACCAGAAGGCAAAAAAAAAATGGTGCTGAGGGAGACTGCCAGTGGAGTGGCGAGAACCCAGGGAAGCCACGTGCCAGTGGCTTTCAAGTGGGGCAGTGTGGCACAGCCCATCAAGAAGGGGTGGAGATGGCACACATGGCTAGGTGGGCAGGAGAAAGAAAAGTAATGAAGGGAGGGATAAGTAATTTAAAAAAAAAGGCACACACAGCCAGGTGGTCAGTAGAATGGAAAGGAAGGAAGATAGAGAGATAAGAAACCAAGAAAAAAAGCAAGCACCCAGAGTGTGCCCACTGGCATGGCAGCATGGACCAGGGAAGCTGTGTGCTGGTGGCTCCCCAGCCAAGCGGTGTGGCACAGTCTGTCAATAAATGGTAGAGATGGCACATGCAGCCAGGTGGTCAGGAGAAAGGAAAAGAAGGAAGGAAGAGAGAGCAAGAAACTGAGAAAAAAAAAATACCCCAAGAGAGCCCACCAGCGTGGCAGTGAGGACCAGGAAGCTCTGTGCCTGCAGCTCCTGAGTGGAGCAGTGTGGCACAGCCCGTCAATAAGTGGCTGAGAAAGTACATGCGGCCAGGTGTTTGGGAGAAAGGATAGGAAGGAAGGAAGGAAGAGAGAGACAAGAAACTGAGAAAAAAAATAGAAAAGAAATGCCCTGAGGGAGCTCACTGGCATGGTGGTGCAGACCGGGGAAGTGGCTCCCTAGCTGAGTGGTGTGGCTTGCCTATCAAGGAGCAGAGATGGCACATGGCGCCAGCTGGGCAGGAGAAAGTAAAGGAAGGAGGTTACAGAGAGAAGAGACAAAAAGAAGTAAAAAAAAAAAAAAAAAGGCACTGAAGGAGCCAGCCGGTGGGGGCATGGCCAATTTGAGCAGTAAGGCACCAGCTTCTCCCCAGCCAAGCAACTGTAGCCCACAGGAAATCAGTGGAGGCCTCACAGAGGGAAGAATGTAGGGGGCTGGGAAAGCATGTATCCCTAGTTACTGAGTGCTCTGTCTCATGCTGGGAACTCTGTGAAGGTGCCTTCCCGTACTCCCTGTTTGCCGTTCTTGGTGGCCGAGGGGTCCAAGATGGTGAGTCCAGGCCGCATTAGCTGATAGGAGACCTCCACTCTGTAGCTCTCCTCGTTCTCTGTTTCTTATTCCATTTGGTGCTTGGTTGAGTTCTTTATTCCTTCATTTGATGTTTAGGGTTCCAGGATTGGCATTTGTATCTTTTACTTAGTTGTTCAGGTCTTTGCTGTAGAGGGACAACATAGTGCTACTGTCTATAGTGCCATGTTGGCTCCACTCCTGTTTTTCAGTTTCTGTGTATTTGATTTTTTTTGTCTTGCTATTATTGATTTCTATTTTTATGGCATTGTGATCGGAGAAGATACTTTGTATTATTTTGATGTTTTGGATTTTGTTAAGGCTTGTTTTGTGGTCTAAAATGTGTTCTGTTCTGGAGAATGGTCCATGTGCATTGGATAAGAATGAGTGTTCTGTGTATGTCTATGAGGTCGAGTTGGTTGATTGTGGCATTTAGCTCTTCTGTATCTTTGTTGGACATATGGTCACTATGAGTCGGACGTGACTCGACAACACCTAACAACAACAACAACATTAAGCATTCACCTGCTAAGCAAAAGGTCAGCAGTTCAAATCCACCAGCTGCTCCTTGGAAACCCTATGGGTCAGTGTTACTCTATCCTATAGGGGTGCTATGAGTAGGAATCGACTCGGCCACAACAGGTTTGGTTTTTTTGTTTTTTGTTTTGTCCCAAATAGTTAATAGTCTTTCATCTAATGTTTAATTTCACATCCCTCCAAACCATCCTAAATATTACTGATAACATAGTAAGCCATTTTCCTGCTTCGAATTCTTCAGTAAGATGTCCCAGACTACTGCATTCAATTCACCTTCTTTGCCTGATATGGTCATATGTAATGATCCAGCAATATTGAATTAAGTATGCCCTCTCAGACCTTTGTCTTTGCATATGCTGTTTCATCTATCCCAAAGACCCTCTCCATGCTTGTCCACTGAGCAAATTCCTACTCATCCTTCAGGGCCCAGATTGAATGCTAACTCTTCAGGTAAGTCTTCCCTGTTTTCCTCAAGTAGACTGTGGCCTTATTTTCCCCATATTCCCACTGAGCCTGTACATATATATCTTTACTAGAGACTCCTTTGTAAATGATGTTTCCTTAGCTATCTTCTTTTCTACACTGCAAGATACTTCAGGGCAGGGATTATATCATTTCATCTCTGAAGGCCCAGACCCTAAAATATATATGTTGTTGTTCTTGCTGTTGTTATGTGCCATTGAGTAGATTCTGACTCAGTGACCCCGTGTGACAGAATAGAACTGCCCCATGAGGTTTTCTTGGCTGTAATCTTTATGGAAACAGATCACCAGGTCTTTGTCCCATGGAGCTGCTGGGTAGGTTTGAACCACCAAGTTTTCAGTTAGCAGCTGAATGCTTAACTGTTTGCATTACCAAGGCTCTCTCTCTCTCTCTCTATGTATATATATGTACACTGAAGCAAGGCGAAAAAAAGTGTCTTTACTAAATTTATTGACTATTTTACCATCTGCTTTGGGCCAGGAACTTTATTAAGTATTTTTTTATATTATCTCATTTAATCCTCACAATAGGTGTACCTGGAATCTTTACATTATAAATGAAGAAACCAGAGCTCTACTACATTAGGTAACTTGCACAATTTCACATATACAGTCAAAGGCAGAGGCAGTGGTGAAGGGGGAAAGAAAAATTAACTCCCTCTAGAGGTAGTCTTTCCTTAAAACCTGAATCCTCACTGTCTCCATCTTGCCTTCAGGCCTGAAGCTCTAAAATAATGTTCTAAACTACAAAGTACAGTCATCTACATTCCCTCTCCATGAGGGAAAAGTCCAAGAAGGACCTTTAAGTCTAATAGAAATGCTACCTCTTGATTTACCTGGGTTCTATTTTCTCATCCCAAGACTCCAACTAGGTCTATCACCACCACCTCCATCCCTCCCTTCTGGGAACTTGATAATCCTCGTAGTCGTCTTGACCCTTCTGTAGCCAAAGGCTTTTACACTTAAATCTAAGACAAGATGGGGATTTTCAAAAGGAACTTTCTTCAGAAGCTGAGGGGACACAAAAATTTTTTACAATTACAAAACCCTAGAAATAAATAATTTTACAGAAGACTGATTCTTTTCCTAATAGAACTCAGATATTCCCACTGATGGGCACAATTTATAGGGTACCCAACCCCCATTCCCATTCTTGGCCTCAATTTCCTCTCAGCTGGATGCTCGACCACTCTATTCAGACTCATTGCCTGGAAAGATTTTGGTAGGTGCACCTTAGGGTTGGTGGGATTCTCTGTCCATTCCAGAGCCTGCTTTATTAATTTAGCTTTGGGGGTGGGGGGAGGTGTTGCCAGATTACCTCCTGGCCCTGGGAAATTCTACACTTGTCCTAAGAAGCTTTTCTGGCCCCTGAGAGAACTATCCTAGTCCCTAGTCCCATGGCAAGGAAAGCACTTCCTTATCTACCCCTAAAGAAACCTTTCTTGTACTTCAAGCCAGCCTATAACAGTTAGGAAGCCTAGCAGATATTTCTATAACTCCTCTTAGAAGCCTGTATGGCTCTGGTCTCTGGAAAGCCCACCTTTACCCTAGCCTGTTTCTCCTCGTCCCCTTTGGGGTCCCTGAAGCCTCTCTGGGATAGAAACCTCTTTGTTAACAGATGCAAATATGCTGGGTGTCATGGATTGAATTGTGTACCCCAAAAATATGTGTCAACTTAGTTAGACCATGATTCCCAGTATTGTATGGTTGTCCTCCATTTTTTTTATTGTAATTTTATGTTAAAGAGGATTAGGGTAGGATTGTATTACCCTTACTAAGGTCACATTCCTGATCCAATGTGGTGTGGCCTGCACCACCTTTTATCTTACAAGAGACAAAAGGAAAGGGAAGCAAGCAAGAGTGGGGGACCTCATACCACCAAGAAAGCAGTCCTGGGAGCAGAATGTGTCCTTTGGACCCAGGGTCCCTGTACAGAGAAGTTCCTAGTTTGGGGGAACATTGATGAGAAGGCTGACAGAGGGAGAAAGACTTCCCCTGGAGCTGATGCCCTGAATTTGGACTTTTATCCTGCTTTACTGTGAGGAAATAAACTTCTCTTTGTTAAAGCCATTCACTTGTGGTATTCCTGTTACAGCAGCACCAGATAACTAAGACACTGGGTCCTTGGTGATGGTTTAACCAATCCCAGAAATCCCAACCCCTGAACATCTTATTGATAAAATAACGAATTTCCCTCATAGCTTGTCATTTTTTGATGGGGTTTCTATTAATTGTAGCTGAAAGTGTCTTAACTGACACTGTCTTCAATAGAAATGCCCCAATTCATAGGTGCAGTGATGAAGTTTGTCCTATGGTATATGATCCTGTCCTCCTCCATCATTTACTATTCCAGAGTTTAGTTTAAAACTGTTTCAAGTTGGTCCAATAAGCTTTTCTCTCCAGGGAATCTGAAACCAGTATCAGGAGATCCAAAGCCTGGGAGCCAGTCATTGAACCTGAGTCCCATAAGTGGCAGTGCTCTAGCAAAAAAGGGCCACAAGTGTCTACTGTTTAGGTCTAGAAAGAAGTCCTGGTTCTTGCCCTTACTGAGGTCAACTCTTTCTTCCATTGTTTACAATAAAAAAACATTAAATAATGACATCCAACCACTTAGATATTAGGACTAGTTCTACCCTTCTGTGACATAGAGCTGCTCTTCTAGACCTGAAAATACAAACTGATTTCATTTTCCATGTCAGTGCTGATATATTGGTAGTGGCTGCCTAGAGTATTCTGTTAAGAAGGACTGTGAGGTAGAATTAACATTGAGTTGGGGGTACCGTGATCAATTAACAATGTCTACCACGGGTACAGGAGCTCTGGTGGTGTAGTGGTTGAGAGCTCAGCTGCTAACCAAGAGGTCGGCAGCTCGAATCTACCAGCTGCTCCTTGGAAACCCTATGGGGCAGTGCTACTGTGTCCTAGATGATCGCTATGAGTCAGAATCAACTCGACAACAATGGGTTACCACAGGTACAAGGAGCCCTGGGTGATGCAGTGTTTAAGCGCTTGGCTTCTAACAGAAAGGTTGGTGGTTCAAACCCACCAGCTGCTCCGGGGGAGAAAGATGTGGCAGTCTGCTTCCATAAAGATTACAGCCTTGGAAAATCTATGGGGGCAGTTCCACTCTGTCCTATATGGTTGCTATGAGTCAGATTGATTTGACAGCAACTTTTTTTTTTTTTAATCACCAGTGCAAGAATGAGAAGTGGCACTATGTTTGCTAAGTATTTTCAGACCCTATCTGGGCTAATATGAGTCCCTGGGTTGGCGCAAAAGGTTAAGCACTTGACTAGTAACCAAAAGGTTGGTGGTTAGAACTCACCCAGAGGCACCTTGGAAGGAAGGCCTGGAGACCTGCTTTTGAAAGGTCAAGCAGTTCTACTCTGCAACACATGGGATCACCATGAGCCAGAATCAACTAGATGGCAACTGGTTCAGGTTTTTTTTTTTTTTTAATCTAGGCTAATACCTGAGGCTGTTGTCTCTAGTAGCCCATGTGGCCTCTTTCAGTAGCCTATCTGCCTGCCTATTTCACTAACATAACTCTGTGACCTTGGACAAATTATTTACCTTTTCTAAGCTCCAGTTCCTTATGTGTAAAATAAAGAGGTTGGATTAGATGATCACAAGGTCCTTTCCACTTTTATATACAGGTCAGCTCCCTTCAAAGGGATATAGTGGACTCCCTGTCTCTTCCTGTTTCAAAACTCTGTATTCTTCCCGTATTGTAGCACTCACTGAGTTTCAGTGTCTTGGCTGAGGGACACCTCCAGTTCTCAGTCCATTGGCAGAGTAGAGATGACTGACAGGTCTTGAGCCCAATGAATCATCAGACCTTTGCCAGTTCTGATTATGAACTCTACCCACTTCCCCAGAGTTTCTCTGATGATTCATTCAGGTGCCCCTCTCCTATCCCTTTCATTATCGAATTATTTTTGTAATTTTTTTTTGTCATGTAATGTTGTTTTCACTAAAGGAATGCATGCTGAATCATTGAGTATTGGTAATTTTTTGTTATGTATGATGGATTTTTATAAATATTATATGGTACACATATGTACCAGTGTGTTCCAGAGGTAGGATAGATGGAATGAGGCAGGGAAAAAATCACTTTATCTTAGCAATTTTATTTTATTGAATGAAACTTTTGAAAACATGAAGTAACACATAAAAGCACCCTGCACTGGCTGCACATAATTGTTCAAATCTGCTTGTTCTTAGTGCTGCATTCTCTGCGTCACCTTCTGGTTTCTTGACAGGTGAATGTTATCCAATCTGTTGGAGCCAGACATGCTTACACTGTATTATGCCTAAAAATAATTTATTCTCTTGAATATCACCTAATCCTGAAAACCGCACTTTCCCAATAACACACTGGAAAATGTAAATATACGTGCAAGACTTATCTTGCTGTTCAGAAGCCCGAGAGCTGAAAAACGTAAGTGGTACTTACATGTACCTGTGGTGATACAGTATGTCAAGGACACATGCTTACCCTGTACTGTACCTGAAAATAACTTATTCACTTTAATATTACCTAACCCCCAAAACCACATCTTCCCAACAATACACAGGAAAAAGTAAATATACTTATAAGCCTTATTTCACTGTACACAAGCCCAAAGAGACAAAAGTTATACACAATCATTCCTCCAGGATGCAGCCCCTCATACAATAACCTCTCAATCCAGAAATACGGCACGCACTAACTTCGTTCTGTTTAAAGCAGTTACGTAAGTTCCCGCCCCCAACACCAGCACATACTATAAGTGGTAAAAAAAAAAAAAAAAAAAGCCTCCGCAGAAACCCCAGAGGCGGAAAGTGTAAATGGTGCCTATATGGACCAGTAGGGGTGAAAGAGCTATTCTTGGGAATGACTTTCCAGAATTTTATCTCTCCACTTTTGCAATAGAAAAATTCTTCACATGCTGAGTTACAGTAACAGACAATATCCATTCATAGTAAAAGGATTGATCTCTCATACCCTCCTTCTTCTGCCTCTGCCTCTATCATCCATACCATGTGCCACCCCAGTCAGGATCTCATCCCACTCTTAGGCTGCCACTGCCCCTCCCCTTCCTCTCTCACTTCAAACACAGTCCCGCATTTCTGAGTATTTCCTCTCCCACACCCCAACTGCCTGCATCTCTTCCAGTTCCCCTTGCTAGATTCTTGCCTTCAGTGGCAACCCATCCTTTACCTTCTCTATACTCTGCCACCCTGCTGCAGTATCACTGTCCCCTTCATGGGCCTCTCCTTCTGCAGCTGCAGCAGTCTGAATAAAAGCAGCAAAAAAATTGCCACATGTATTAAAGTGAAGCTCTTGTTGGACAACTGCAGATTTCCCTGGGCAGGATTTCAGTTTGATTTTCTCAGGGCTCCTATGGAGCCTGAATTACTGCCCAGACCCACCCCGCCCCCACCCCAGATGTCTGTGCCTTTAGGGAACCAGAGCCCTTTGCTTCCCTGGCCAGTCCCAGAGGACCAGACCCCAGAACTTCTTGTACGCCAGTCCGAGGCCAAAGTAAAAACAGAGAGGGTAGTGGAAAGTCAGCCAAACGGGGCAGGGAGTAGGCAGCCCAGCCTGTAGGGGAGTTCAGCTCAGAGCTGGGGGCTTAGGCAGGGAGCCAACCCCTCCTCCCTTCACTGAAGTAGAAACCAGTCTTGCAAACAAACATGTAAACAGATTACCAATGAGTTAGGAAGGGCTGCTAAGGGGCTAGAGAGCTGAGCTGGCCCAGACCCCATCCCTAGCACTTCCCCCCAGAATTGCCCAGGAGGGCCTGGAAGAGAGATTGGGTCTCCAAAGCCTGGGCTCCACCCAGCCTCTCAGCTGCTGAGGGAAGACCTGAGCTTGGCCAGGCTGGAACCTCTCACTTCCTGTCCTCTCTACTCTGGAAATCCTACTCCAACTCTTTTTGCTTCTTAAGCCTGGGCTTTTGCCCTTCTTCCCTGTGCAACTCTGCCATCTCTTGCCAGTCTTTCATTGCCCACAGCTCCCTTCCTAAACCCCTCCAAGTCCTTTTCTAACTATGTGCCCTCCCTCTCTGGCCTTCCCTTCCAAATGCCCACTATGAACCCTGAAAATGGCCCTAGATAACACTCACTTTCCCCCCCTTCCCCATTCTTCCAGAAGCCCAGACAAGATGATCAATTTATCTGGATCTCAGACTTTCCCAAGATGCTGAGAGCCCTGCCCAACCCCCCAAAACACCTCTGAGGAGTGTCCTTATGCTACAGAGCAGAACGGCAGTGCCCAGGCTCTGGACCTTGGAGAGACTTGCCCAGCTTGTACCTTTCTGTCACTCCCATCATAACCATTATGGAATGTCACTGAGCACTTGGGTTCTGGGTGGGGCCAAGGGGACCCTGATAGCAGGTCAGAATTCTCTGTTGGAGGGTAGGTGCCCACCCAGGTCATGGCCTCCAGACATGGCCAGAGGGAAGGAATGTTGCCCTGGACTAGGCTGTAAGTTTCACAGGTCTATCTATGCTGGTTACTGTATCCCCAAAGTCTAGCACAGTGTCTGACACATAGGAGGCACTCAATGAGTACCTTGAATAAGTACATGCATAAACATCTAAATGAATAAAGCTCATAGCAACAAACTTCTAGGGCTTGAGATAGTGCCTCTTCATATAACTAAAATTCCAAAACCTCTGTATTAGTTTTCTATTGCTGCCATAACACATTAATATAAGCTTAGCAGCTTAAAACAATTCCTACTTATTAGCTCACAGTTCTTCAGTCGAAAGTCTCTTGGGTGCTTCTGGGTTCTCTGCTCAGGATCTCACAGGGTCAAGATCAAGCTTTTGGCTGGCCTGGGCTCTTATCTGGAGGCTAGTTCTTTGCTGCTGTAGGTCTAAGGTCCCTGTTTTCTAGCTAGGTGTCAGCTGGGGACCAGTGATAGCTCCTAGAGGTCACCTGCATTTGCTTCTCACAAGCCTTCCTCCATCTTCAAAATAGCACAGCATGTCAACTCCTTCTCAAGCTTTAAAATCTCTCTTCTGCCACCAGCTAGAGCAAGTTCTCTGCTTTTAAGGGTTCACATGATTATATTAGGCCCACCCAGATAATCTCCCCTTTTAAAGTCAACTGGGCCATATAACATAACACAACAAAATATAACATAGCATAACATAGCATAGCATAGCATAGCATTGCATAGCATAGCATAGCATTGCATAGCATTGCATTGCATAGCACAGCACAGCACAGCACAGCACAGCACAGCACAGCACAGCACAGCGCAGCATAGCATAGCATCCCATAACAGCATAGCATCCCATAACAACATGCCATGCCATACCAGACCAGACCAACATAACGTAACGTAACGTAACGTAACCATGAGAGTGATATTTTATCACATTTACAGGTTCTGGGAAATAGGCATGGAGTTTTGGGGACCATTCCTAGAAGTTCTGCCTACCACATTCTAATTCAGTGATGTTGAGTATTGCTGTCTCCCACCCAGAACAAAGGAGCTTAGTGTGTAGTAGCCAGAGCATGCGTTAGACCTGGTGGGGGTGAATGGTAGGGTACTGGCCTGAGAGATTCTGTGGTGAAAGTTACTTATATTTATTAACTAGCCACTATGCTGATAGGTGCTTTTACATGCGTTATTTCATTTAGTCCTGATAACACTATTGAGAAATATGTATTTTAATCTTCACTTGACAAATGAGGAAACTGAAGCTCAGAGAGTTTAAACGACTTCCCCCAAGACCTCATAACCAATATAAGGAAACATGCTCTTTCTACTATATTGTACCACCTTCCAAGACTGGAAAATGAGGTTGATCAAATCTATGAGGGCATAACGAAGCAGCTCTCGCTCCCACCTCTCCCCAGCCTTGCCCACGTGAACTAGAATAACATTTGTGAATGCTGGCAAAGCAGAGTGTGACCATGACACGTGGCAGCAGAAACCAAGATTGAGACAAAACTCCCAGCCCCACTTGTGCAATCCTGCTCTATGTCTTTGACCTTTCTGGCATTCACTGAAAGCCAGCCTGAATGTCCTATCAGCCCCTGTTTTGGGGCCTAGAAGAAAGGGAGAAAGAGCCAGTTTCTGAGGCCCAGGCTGGCTTGATGCAGTTGCCAGTGAATTGGATAAGGCTGCTGAATCAGCTGGGGCCATGGATGCAAGGCTATCTCCCCAGGTGGGCCAGGCAGGCTGCGAGGAGAATTAGCTAGGGTTAAAAAATCTACAGCAAGAAACAGAGCAAGTGCCATCAATGTGCAATTCATTTGTGATTGTGAATAGCATATTTGGAATATGTCAGCTGACTGCAGGGTCAAGCAGCCAGCAGAGCTGGGTTGGCTTGGAGGCAATTCAAAACTCTGACCCGAGAACCATATTTTTTAGGAAAGACCCTGAGCATTTGTTTCAACTCCAAGACTGGCTCCTCCTTCCCAATATTCCTGATTTCTTTTGTCAGAACACGAAGTTCTCAACTATGGCCCCTGGAAACAAATTTCCAAGTTGTTTAATGGCCTGTCACACTTAGACTGCATATTACTTACCTATTGCTGCATAACAAATGACCACAAAGTAGCTTAAAACAACACATATTTATCATCTCATGATTTCCATGTCTGGGCACAACTTACCTGGGCCCTTTGCTCAGAGTCTCACCAAGCTGAAATCAAGATGTCGGTCAGGGTTGCTATCTCACTTGAAGCTTAAGGTCCTCTTCCAAGCTCATGGTGGTTGGCAAAATTCATTTGCTTGTGATTATAGGACTAAAGTCCTTCATTTTCTTGCTAGCTATCAGACAGGGATTACTCGCAGTTACTAGAGGCCACATGGCCCCTACCATAAGCATTTTATAACATGTTTTTTACTTTTTAAGGCCAGAAAAATAATGTCTGCAGTGGCTTCTTATATCTCTTTTTTAATGTTTAACTTTTTATTTTGAATAATTACAGTCACAGGAATTTGCAAAGATAGCACAGAGGTTCCACTTATTCTTTATCCACTGTTCCCCAATGATTAAAAAAAATCTTATATAATTACTGTACAGTATCAGATTCAGGAACTAGACATAGACACAATTGTGTGTATAGTTCTATGCCATGTTATCAGACGTGGAGATTTGTGTAGCCACCATTGCATTCAAGATAAAGAACTGTTCCATTCGTACAAAGATCTCCCTCATGCTATTCCTTTATAGTCACATCCATTATTCCTCTCTTCCCCATCCCTAAGCCTTGACAGCCACTATTCTGTTCCCCAATGCTGATTTTGTCATTTTGAGAATATTACAAAACATTTATGTAAGTAGAATCATACAGTATGTGACCTTTTGAGATTGGCTTTTTTTTACTCAGCATAATGCCCTTGAGATCTGTCCAAATGTTTGTGTGTATCAATAGGTCATTCCTTTTTTATTGCAGAGTGGTATTTCATGATACAAATGGACACAATTTTTTTGGCCATTCATCTGTTGCTTTTGTTGTTACGTGCTGTTGAGTCAGTTCCAACTCATAGTGACCCTGTGTACTACAGAACGAAACACTGCCTGGTTCTGAACCATCCTCACAATCATTGCTATGCTTGTGCCCCTTGTTGCACTCGCTGTCGAGGGTCTTCCTCTTTTTCACTGACCCACTACCTTACTGAGCATGATGTCCCTCTCCAGGGACTGGTCCCTCCTGATAGCATGTCCAAAGTACATGAGATGACGTCTTGCCATCCTTGCTTCCAAGGAGCATTCTGGCTGTAATTCTTCTAAGACAGACTTGTTCGTTCTTCTTGCAGTTCATGGTATATTCAGTATTCTTTGTCAACACCGTAATTCAAAGGCATCAATTCTTCTTTAGCCTTCCTTACTCATTGTTCAGCTTTTGCATGCATATGAGGCGATCAAAAATATCATGGCTTGGGTCAGGTGCACCTTAGTCCTCAAAGTGACATCTTTGCTTTTCAATACTTATTAAAGAGATCTTTTGCAGCAGATTTGTCCAATGCAATACATCATTTGATGTATTGACTGTTGCTTCCCTCAATGTTGATTGTGGATCCAAGTAAAATGAAATCCTTGGCAACATCAATCTTTTTTCCATTTGTCATGATGTTGCTTATTGGTCTGGTCGTGAGGATTTTCATTTTCTTTATATTGAGGTGTAATCCATACTGAAGGCTGTTGTCTTTGATCTTCATCAGTAAGTGCTTCAAGCCTTCTTCACTTTCAGCAAGCAAGGTTGTGTCATCTGCACATCGCAGGGCATTAATGAGCCTTCCATCAATCCTGATGTTGCATTCTTCTTCATTTAGTATAGCCTCTCAGATTATATGCTCAGCGTATAATTGAATAAGTATGGTGAAAGGTTACAACCTTGATGACTTACAACCACTCAGTATCCCCTTGTTCTGGTCAAATGACTGCCTCTTGATCTATGTACAGGTCCTCAGGAGCACAATTAAATGTTCTGGAATTCCTATTCTTTGCAACATTATCTGCGATTTGTTACGATCCACACAGCTGAATGCTTTTGCATAGTCAATAAAACACAGGTAAACAGCCTTCTGGTATTCTCTGCTTTCAGCCAGGATCCATCTGACATCAGCAATGATATCCCTGGTTCCACGTCCTCTTCTGAAACCGGCCTGAATTTCTATCAGTTCCCTGTCGATGTACTGCTGCAACTGCTTTTGAATGATCTTCAGCAAAATTTTGCTTGTGTGTGATATTATTTGATAATTTCTGCATTCTGTTGGATTTCCTTTCTTTGGAATGGGCAAAAATATGAATCTCTTCCAGTCAGCTGGCCAGTTAGCTGTCTTCCAAACTTCTTGGTATACGTCACTGAGCACCTCCAGTGCTGTTCCAGTCTGTTGTAATATATCAGGTGGTATTCTGTCAGTTCTTGGAGCCTTGTTTTTCTCAATGTTTTCAGTACAGTTTAGATTTCTTCCTTTGATATTACTGGTTCTTGATCATATGCTACCTCTTGATATGGTTGAACGTTGACCAATTGTTTTTGGTGGAGTAACTCTGTGTATTCCTTCCATCTTCTTTTGATGCTTCTGGCGTCGTTCAATATTTTGCCCATACCAACAACCACCACCCATAATAGAATCCTTCAAAATTGTAACTTGAGGCTTTAATTTTTTTCTTAGTCCTTTCAGCTTGAGAAATGCCAAGCATGTTCTCCCCTTGTGGTTTTCTAAGTCCAGGTCTTTGCACATTTCATTATAATACTTTGTCTTCTCAAGCCACCCTTTGAAATCTTCTGTTCAGCTCTTTTACTTCATCATTTCTTCCGTTTGCTTTAACTACTCTATGTTCAAGAGTAAGTTTCAGAGTCTCTTCTGACACCCACTTTGGTTTTTTCTTTCTTCCCCACCTTTTTAATGAACTTTGGCTTTCTTCATGTATGATGTCCTTGATGTCATCCCACAACTCGTCTGGTCTTTGGTCATTAGTGTTCAGTGTGTCAAATCTATTCTTGTGATGGTCTCCAAATTCAGATGGGATATACTTAAGGTTGTACTTTGGTTCTTGTGGACTTGTTTTAATTTTCTTCAGCTTCAACTTGAACTTGCATATGAGCAATTGATGGTCCGTTCTATAGTCAGCCCCTGGCCTTGTTCTGACTGATGATATTGAGCTTTTCCATTATCACTTTCCAAAGATGTAGTCGATTGGATTCCTGTGTTTTCTATCTGGTGAGGTCCACGTGTATAGTTGCTGTTTAGGATGTTGAACAAAGGTATTTGCAATGAAGAAATCATTGGTCTTACAAAATTTTATCATGCAATCTCTGGTGTTGTTTTTGTCACCAAGGCCATATTTTCCAACTAGTGATCCTTCTCCTTTGTTTCCAACGTTTGCATTCCCATCACCAGTAATTGTCAATGCATCTTGATTTCATGTTTGATCAGTTTCAGACTGTAGAAGTTGGTAAAAATTTTTAATTTCCTTATCTTTGGCATTAGTGGTTGATGCATAAATTTGAATAATAATCATATTAACTGGTCTTCCTTGTAGTCTTATGGATATTATCCTATCACTGACAGCCTTGTACTTCAGGATAAATCTTGAAATGTTCTTTTTACCATGAATGTGATGCCATTCCTCTTCAATTTGTCATTCTGGCATAGTAGACCAGGTGATTGTCTGATTCAAAATGATCAATACCAGAACATATGGTTGTCCTATTCAAAATGGCCAAAAGCAGTCCATTTCAGTTCACTAATGCCCAGGATATCAATGTTTGTGTGTTCCATTTCATTTTTGACTACTCCAATTTTCCTAGATTCATACTGCATACATTCCACATTCTGATTTTTAATGGATGTTTCCAGCCATTTCTTCTTATTTTAAGTCATGCTACACCAGCATTAAGGTCAACTCTACTTTGAGGAGGTAGTTCTTCCCCAGTCATATTTTGAATGCCTTCCAACCTGAGGGGCTCATCTTCCGGCACTGTAACAGTGCTCTGCTGCTATTCATAAGATTTTCACTGGCCAGTTTTTTCAGCAGACTGCCAGGTCCTTCTTATTAGTCTGTCAGCTCTGCTGAAACCCATCCACCATGATTGACCCTGATGGTATTTGAAATATTGGCGACATAGCTTCCACTATCACAGCAACACACAAAACACCTGAGTATGACAAACTGTTCCTTCACCTAGTGGGGGATATTGTGGTTGTTTTCTGTTTTGGCTATTACACGTAAAGCTGCTGTGAACAATCATGTACAGACTTCTGTGTGAACATAAGTTTTCACTTCTCTGAGATAAATGCCCAAGAGTGCAATTTCTAGTTCATATGATTAAGTAAGCTTTGTAAAGACTGCTATAATGTTTCCAGAGAGGCTGAACTATTTTACACTCTCACCAGCAGTGTATGAGTGATCCAGTTTTTCCACATCTTTGCCAGCATTTAGTGTTGTCACTATTTTTTTTAAACATTTGAATTGATGGTTTTGATTAGTCGTTCCCTAATGGCTAATAATGTTGAATATATATTTCATGTGCTTATTTATCATTCGTAGATCCTCTTTGGTGAAATGTGTCTTGATTCCTTTTGTTCATTTTCTAATCAGATTTTTTTTTCACTGTTGAGTTTTGAGAATTCTTTATATATACTAGATACTTGCCCTTTGTCAGACATATGGTTTGCACATATTTTTTCCTACTCTGTAGCTTGTCTTTTCTTCCTCTTAACAGGCTCTTTCACAGAGAAAATGTTTTTAATTTTAATGAAATCCAATTTATCAATTTTTTTCTCTAGTTTTTTCATGTCAAGTTTAAGAACTCATCACCAGTTCCTAGGTCCAGAAGATTTTTCTCCTTTTTTTTTTTTTTTGTCTAAAAGATTTACAGTTTTACATTTAAATCTATGATCCATTTTGAATTAATTGTTGTATAAGGAGTGTGGTTTAGAACAAGTTTCTGTGTTTTTTTTTTTTTTTTTGCCTATCCCGTTGTACCAGCACATTTGTTGAAAAGGCTTCTTATTTCTTTTAAGGGCTCACCTGATTAAATTAGGCCCACCCAGGATAATTTCTCTTTTGATGAACTCAAAGTCAACTGACTCTGGATCTTAATACTTCTGAAAAAAATCCCCTTTTCCATGTAGTAGCATAAACATGGGAGTGATATCCCATCATATTTACAGGTCCCACTCACACTCAAGAGGAGAGGATTATATAATGGGTCATTCTAAAATTCTGCCTACTATAGATTGGGGTAGATTGGGAACATCTATTCACACCCCTTACTCCCTTTCTGTGTTTTAGACTGTCTAGCCCTAGGATCTTGTCCAAGTAGGGATTTGCTGGTTTGGAAAATTCTACAGGGAGCTGACAGTGGGTATGGGTGCATGTAAGTATGTCAAGGCCCAAGCAAAACATGATTTGGCTGTTCCTTCCCAGTGTTTGGGCACAGTGCTATCACTCTGTACGGAAGAGCTCTGATGGTGAGGTGAAGAATGGATGAGGTGAGAGAAGAACACTCTTACATGAGCCTTTCTTTGACAATAGAGCCCAGATTAGCTAACTCAGCACAGAAGGCTTGTCCTAGGCCCAATTAATATAATCAAATCAAACCAAACCCATTGCCATCGAGTTGATTCCAACTCATAGCAACCCTATAGGACAGAGTAGAACTGCCCCATAGAGTTTTGAAAGAGCACCCAGTGGATTCAAACTGATGAACTTTTGGTTAGCAGCCGTAGCTCTTAACCACTATGCCACCAGGATTTCCAGTTAATATAGGAAGTGCCAATTATCTTGGAACCTATTTCCTAACTTTCATTGGAGTCAGTGTTTTGTCACTTACATTCAGCAAATAAGCATTGTTTGGGCCTAAAGTTGAGAAGGTAGCTATGACTTCTTTTAGCTCTCCTCCTGTCCCTCTGCCCTTCTCTCTGAGACCTTTACCATGTCCCTTCTGTCTGAAAGAATTAGGCTTACAGAAGAGAATGCCCAACTAGAGCCTCGTAGCCTAAGGCCCTAAACAGCCTCCCTGAATCTGTAGACTAGCCACTACCATAGAGGGCCTGGGTTGACTCTTTGACTTTTGAATGGAAGGTATCATGGTGAGCAACAAGTCATAGGTGTGTCTTGTCAAGCTAGATCACAATATGAGATTATAATAAATAAGTGGCCAAGAAAGTCAAGAAAAATTCAAGATAAAAGGTGAATTAAGAAATGTGAGGGGAAAGCCATTAGAAGAGGACAGCTTGAAATGAATTGAATCCAGAACTTGTTTGTTATATAATTCTTCATGAAGCCAAACAAAAACCTAAAGCAAGAAGAATAAGTTGAAGCACAGAAGTCTCATCTGTTCACAAACTTTCTCTTATTCCCTCACCCCCAAACTGCCCTGGACTTTTTCTTCACTAGCCCCGTGATTCCCAATGTGAATGGCATTTCTGGAGCTGTGCGGTGTGACATCCCTGCTTCCAATATGTGCTCTGGACATACCACTGCATGGTAAGTAAACTCCCCTACACTCTCAACCTCTTCTCAGAATGCACCCTGTACCTCCTGCGCTAACTACTAAAATCAGGCTCTTCACAGATACAACACTTCCCCTACAGCCAAGCTCCTCTTCCTACATCCCACTGGCACGTTGCCTTAAAGTAGGGTCAGCATCACCTAAATCCTTGTAGCTGCTTCTAGACCACTGCTCTCCACTATTATGTAAAACCCCTTCCTCCTTCAACATTCATCTGGTATTATCACCCTATATCCTCCCCCCCGCCCACATTCTCAGAGGATTTTGATCCTCCCTAGCTTATATATTTATTCATCCCAGCTCCTGTTGTCACACTGGCTGATTTCAACATCCATGTAGATGACTCCATCCATTTCTGCAGCCGAGCGGTTCTTGACCTGCAATCACTTGGGAAGCTTTTAAAAAGTACTTATGCCTGGGACCAATTCAAACCAATTAAATCTGAATCTCTGGGGGTGGGGCTGGAACAAAGCATTTTTGAAAGCCTCTAAGCGATTCTAACGAACTAGGATTGTGATAGAGGCTTTTAAGGTTTCCATTGCTACCTCCACTGCAAGCCAGGATTGAGAACAAATGCTCTAGCATCTCAGCTCCTTGACATCCTCAACTCTAAAGACTGTTACCTCTACTGTTATTGTTGTTAGTTACTGACGAGTTGATTCCGACTCATGGCAACTCCACGTGTGTTAGAGTAGAACTGTGCTCCGTTTGGTTTTCAAGGCTGCAACCTTTTGGAAGCAGATCACCAGCCCTGTCTTCTGAGATGCCTCAGGGTGGGCTTAAACTGCCAACCTTTTGGTTAGTAGCCAAGTGCATAACAGTTTGCACTACCCAAGAACTCCTTTCACTTCTACTATACTTCAGAAAACCAAGTTCATGGTCATACCTTGACCTTGACATCACCTACAATCTCACTATCTCAGAATTCTGATATCCCAAGAGTCCCACTACAGTCTTCCAGCTCTCATACTTCCCTACTCAGGTTCCTCTTCCATCTCATTACAATTTCCAGTACTTGAGTCCACCATTTTCTCCTAATTTACTGGCATATCCGCCATCCTTGCTTCTTTCCCAACCCATTCTGACCCCCACAGTTGATCATTTTTATGAATTCTCTCTCACCAGTAGATTCACCACCCAAGCACTCTTGCCCACGTGTTTCACTTAACTTCCAAACCCCAAACTCTGAATCAAGCTGATAATCTGCCTCCATTGCTCTTTTTCCCCACGTGTCTGTCAGTTTGTCATACTGGGCGGGGGGGGGGGCGTGGGGTTTCGTGTTGCTGTGATGCTGGAAGCTTTGCTGCCGTTATTCAAATACCTGCAGGGTCACACATGGCAGACAGGTTTCAGCTGAGCTTCCAGACTAAGACAGACTAAGAATAAGAACCCTGCAGTCTACTTCTGAAAAGAATTAGGCAGTGAAAACCTTATGGAATAGCAGAACATTGTCTGATATAGTGCCAGAAGATGAGCCCCTCAGGTTGGAAGGCACTCAAAATATGACAGGGGAAGAGCTATCTCCTCAAGGTAAAGTCCGCCTTAATGACACGGATGGAGTCAAGCCTTCAGGACCCTCATCTGCTGATGTGGCACAACTCAAAGTGAGAAAAACAATTACAAACATCCATTAATAATCGGAAGGTAGAATGTACGAAGTATGACTGTAAGAAAATTGGAAATTTTCTAAAATGAAGTGGAATGCATAAACATCGATATCCTGGACATTTGTGAGCTGAAATGGACGGGTATTGGCCATTTTGGATCAGACAATCACATGGCTGCTATGCTGGGAATGACAGCTTGAAGAGGAATGGTGTTGCATTCATCGTCAAAAAGAACATTTCAAGGTCTATCCTGAAGTACAACACTATCAGTGATAGGATAATATCCATATGCCTACAAGGAAGACCAGTTAATATGACTAAAATTCAAATTTATGCACCAACCACTGAGGCCAAAGGTGAAGAAATTGAAGATTTTTACCAACTTCTGCAGCCTGAAATTGATCATGTAACCTGACCCGCCTAATGTCAGTAAATTTCCATTAGTCTTTAAATTAGCCCAAATCAGATTTGTCCTGCCCCGCATGCACAGAAGGGCCAACTATGGCTGCTAATTGACCTCAATGGAGGACGCAACAACAGGAGGAATGAATCAGAAGGAAAATTATCACCCAGACACTATTTTGAAGTGAGAGATCCAGCAAGAACCAGTCACCTCCTGTTTCCTGGCCACCTTCTAGAGTTTTCCCTCCCCAGAACACCTGCATGGCCACCATCTTGCTGCCCAAATCACATATAAGCCCTGCTTTTTTTTTTTTTCCTGTAGCTTGGGGAGCCCGGATCTGAGGAACTTCCTCATGGCTCCTTGATCTGCGCATTGCAATAAAGTTACTTTCTCTTTCTCAAAGACTGGTGTCCAGATAATTGGCAAGTCTGAGCGTGCTGGACAAGGACCCACCTTTCGGGTTAGGTACAATCGAACATGTAATCAGTGTGCGTTGTCAATTACTGGTGATTGGAATGTGAAGGTTGGAAACACAGAAGAAGGATTGGTAGTTGGAAAATATGGCCTTGGTGATAGAAACGATGTCAAAGATCGCATAACAGAATTTTGCAAGACCAATGACCTCTTCATTGCAAATACCTTTTCTCAACGACTTAAATGGTGACTATACATGTGGACCTCACCAGATGGAATACACAGGAATCAAATCGACAACATCTGTGGAAAGAGACAATGGAAAAGCTCGATATCATCAGTCAGAACAAGGCCAGGGGCTGACTGTGGAGCAGACCATCAAATGCTCATACATAAGTTCAAGTCGAAGCTGAAGAAAATTAGAACAAGTCCATGAGAGCCAAAGTATGACTTTGAGTATATCCCACCTGAATTTAGATACCATCTCAAGAATAGATTTGATGCACTAACCACTAATGACCAAAGACCAGAGAAGTTGTGGAATGACATCAAGGACATCATGCATGAGGAAAGCAAAAGGTCATTACAAAGACAAGAAAGAAAAGACCAAAGTAGGTGTCAGAAGAGACTCTGAAACTTGCTCTTGAACAAGTAGATAAAGAGAAAGGAAGAAATGGTGAAGTAAAAGAGCAGAACAGAATATTTCAGAGGGTGGCTTGAGAAGACAAAGTAAAGTATTATAATGACATGTGCAAAGACCTGGAGATAGAAAACCAAAAAGGGAGAACAAGCTTGGCACTTCTCAAGCTGAAAGAACTGAAGAAAAAATTCAAGCCTCGAGTTGCAATATTGAAGTATTCTATGGGCAAAATATTAAACAATGCAAGAAGCTTCAAAGGAAGATGGAAGGAATACACAGAGTCACTGTACCAAAAAGAAGAGGTCGAAATTCAACCATTTCAAGAGGTAGCATATGATCAAGAACCGATGGTGCTGGAGGAAGAAGTCCAAGCTGCATTGAAGACACTACAAAAAACAGAGCTCCAGGAATTGACAGAATACCAATTGAGATGTTTCAACAAACAGATGCAGTGCTGGAAGTGTTCACACGTCTATGCCAAGAAATTTGGAAGACAGCTCTCTGGCCAACAGACTAGAAGGGATCCATATTTATGCCTATTCTTAACAAAGGTGATACAATCGGATGCGGAAATTATTGAACAATGTCATTAATATCAGACCCAAGTAAAATTTTGCTGAAGATCATTCAAAAATGGCTGCAGCAGTATATCAACAGGGAACTGCCAGAAATTCAAACTGGATTCAGAAGAGGATGTGGAAACAGGGTTATCGTTGCTGATGTCAGATGAATCCTGGCTGAAAGCAGAGAATACCATAAAGATATTTACCTGTGTTTTATTGACTATGCAAAGGCATTCGACTGTGTGGATCATAACAAATAATGGATAACATTTCAAAGAATGGGAATTCTGGAGTGCTTAATTGTGCTCATGAGGAACCTGTACATGGATCAAAAGGCAGTTGTTCGAACAGAAGGAGGGGATGCTGCGTGGTTTAAAGTCAGGAAAGGTGTGCGTCAGGGTTGTATCATTTCACCATACTTATTCAATCTGTATGCTGAGCAAATAATCCGTGATGCTGGACTATATGAAGAAGAATGTGACGTTAAGATTGAAGGAAGGCTTATTAACAACCTGCATTATGCAGATGACACAACCTTGCCTGCTGTAAGTGAAGAAGACTTGAAACATTTACTGATGAAGATCAAAGACCACAGCCTTCAGTATGGATTACACCTCAACATAAAGAAAACAAAGCAACACCAGGATAAACTGAGAAAAGATTGAAGTTGTCAAGGATTTCATTTTACTTCGATCCGCAATCAACATCCATGGAAGCAGCAGTCAAGGAATCAAAGACCTCTTCTTTAAAGTGTTGAAAAGCAAAGATGTCACCTTGAAGGCTAAGTGGGCCTGACCGAAGCCGTGGTGTTTTCAATCTCCTCATATGCATGAGAAAGCTGGACGATGAATAAGGAAGACCGAAGAATTGATGCTTTTGAATTGTGGTGCTGGCAAATATTGAATATACCATGGATTGCCAAAAGAGTGAGCAAATCTGTCTTGGAAGAAGTACAACCAGGATGTTCCTTAGAAGAGAAGATGGCGAGATTATGTCTCACATACTTTGGACACGTTATCGGGAGGGATCAACCCCTGGAGAAGGACATCATGCTTGGTAAAGTAGAGGGTCAGCGAAAAAGAAGACCCTCAATGAGGTGGATTGACACAGTGGCTGCAACAATGAGCTCAAGCATAACAACAATTGTGAGTATGGCGCAGGATAGGGCAGTGTTTCGTTTTGTTGTACATAGGGTCGCTGTCAGTTGGAACTGACTCAACGGCATCTAACAACAACAACACTGCTGCTTTACTAGAACTTATGGAGAAAAACTGTATGCCATTCAGATGGATAGTACTACAAATGTATGGTTTCTAATTTTAGATGGTTTCTAAACACTTTATCCTCTCACTTCTATTATTCAACTTTCTCTCCCATTTCCTTTAGCCACTATTTTGAACCTTTGTCCTCTTTTCAGTACAGGCTATGAGGTATGAGCTCCCCTTTCATAACTACAATCTTATTAACATCCCTGTTGTCCTTTACTCCTTTCTTGCTCTGAAAGGAAATGTTCCTTTTCCTGAACAAGGCTAATTCTTTTTGTATTGTGAATCCTGTTATTTTGCATCCACTATTGAATCTCCAACCCCTGCCAGCTTCTTCCCCTGATATATATGTGTGTATATTCTCTTCCATCATTTGAAAATTCTCTCTAGCACTTGCATTTTCCTTCAGTAACCATGTTAATTTGTTTGATCTATTTAAGTTTCTTGGAAGAGTGTTCTAATTCATTGTCTCCATTTCCTTACCTCCCAGTTACTCTTCAACCCACAGCTACCAGTCTTCCACCACTCTACTAACTGCATGGGCAATGGTCAGGGCAGAATCCATATGAACATTTCCAAATCTATCCTTTATTGGAACCCCTCTCTACATCATCTGTGCTAACCACTTCTGCCTTTTGGACCTTTTTCCTACCTTGGCTTTCATGATTCTCCCCTACCATGGCTCATCTCCTATATCTCTGACTGACTGGTTCTTTTCAGTCTTCATTGATGCATTACAGTCTCTTATTTCTATTTAAAAGTTGGAAAATTTGAAAGTACTATCCTTAGCCCTCATCTCTTCTCTTTCTGTACCTTCTCCTTATACTCCTTATACTATAGCCTTATAATGAGGACCCCCTGAGCTCTAGATCTATATATCCAACTATCTATTAGGTATGTCCTTCTCCTTCTAGTCCTCCTCAAATTTTACATGTCATAAACTGAGCTCGTTATCTTCCTGAACCCTTTTCCATCAAACTGTGAAACCATAGTCCTGTGTTCCTCATCTGTATTGATGATAGCATTATCTACCCAGTCTCTCACACCAGAAACCCAGGTTTAGTCATCTAGAGTGTCCTTTCTCCCTAAACCCCCACATCCAATAAATCACCAAATCCTATCAGTTCTACTTCCTAAAGAGCTTTCTAATACATATGTTGTTGTTGTTGTAGGTGCCATTGAGTCAGTTCCGACTCATAGCGACCCTATGTACAACAGAACGAAACACTGCCCAGTCCTGCACCATCCTCACAATCATTGCTATGTTTGAGTCCATTGCTGCAGCAACTGTGTCAATTCATCTCATTGAGGGTCTTCTTCTTTTTCACTCACCCCCTATTTACCAAGCTTGATGTCCTTCTCCAGGGACTGATCCTTCCTGATAACATGTCCAAAATAAGTGACATGATGTCTCACCATCCTCTCTTCTGAAGATCATTCTGGCTGTACTTCTTCCAAGACGGATTTGTTCATTCGTCTGGTAGTCCATGATATATTCAATATTCTTTGCCAACACCATAATTCAAAGGCATCAATTCCTTTCCAGTCTTCCTTATTCGTTGTCCAGCTTCCTTATTCAAATGTGTACTTCTCTCCATTTCTGCTGCCTTTGTTCAGGTCTTTATCTCTCACCACAACTTGTAATACAGTCCCCCAACTTGTCTTCAGTTTTGTTCTTCAGTGATTGCTTCCTCCCAGCAGCCAGAGTGATGTAAGTCCCTTACAGTAGTACCTGGCCCATAGTAGGCATTCAATAAAGTTTTATTGAGTGAATGGACATAAAAATACTCTTTAGCATGGCCTATAAAGTCCATTCCTATTTTCCAGCTTCATTTCCTCCCTTGCAATTTAGGTTTTAGCTAATGATTCCAAGAGCAGATCTCATAACTAGTCTTCTGATTCCAAGTTTGGATGCTCTTTCAACTACAGCCTAACTGCTTCCCTTTCAGACTCATTTTATGGAATTCTTAAAAACATTCTATTTGGGATCATTTGGATGCAGTCTCAAGTGGAGGTAAGAGAATAGACAATATGACCTCCTAGTGTCATTTCCCATTTGGAAATTCTGTGATGTTAGCTCCACAAGGGAAGGAAGGAGGTAGATTCTGTAGAAGTCTAAAGCATAGAAGAATTAATATCGTGATTACTGTACTCATTCATTTACTCAACAGACCTTTAGTATGCACCAGCCTCCCATCTGTCAGCTTGTCATACTATGGTAGCTTGCGTGTGGCTATGATGCTGGAAGCTATGCCACCAGTATTTCAAATACCAGCAGGGTGAGCCATGGTGGGCAGGTTTCAGTGGAGTTTCCAGACTAAGATAGACTAGGAGGAAAGGCTTTGAGATCTACTTCCAAAAATTAACCAATAAAAACCTTATGGATCACGACAGAATATTGTCCAACTTGCTTGCTTTGGACATGTCATCAGGAGGAAACAATTGCTGGTGGAGAATATTGTTTGGTGGGAGACCGTCAGTGAGATGAATTGGCACAATAGCCACAGTGATGGATTTGAACATACTGGTGATAGGATAACACAGGACCAGCAAAATATCACTCTACTGTGCATAAAGTTGCCATGAGTTTGAGTTGACTTGACGGCAACTGACAACGACAACAGGCCCCATGATAGGCGTTGAGGGTATGATGGTAGGCTCTAGGACCTTCAGGAGGTTTCGTGGACAGTGATAATAACTTTTGACATAGTGGGAAGCAGAAGGGGCTGAACCTATGAAGCATGACCTTAGTGGTGATGGGGTGGGGAGGCACCTCCCATGTCCAGGGAGAATGGCCAAAGTGCTGCTCTAGGATGTGCCCTGGCCCACTGCAGTGGAGGGCAATGGGGAGTAATGACATGGTGGGCAGGGTGGGAGTCCTGAGTCTGGAGCAAAACATTATTGCATTAAGCCCCTTCCTCCTTGCTTTAACTACCCCTTAGAGCAATAATTAATACATCTCCCTGGGGTGTGGCCAAGTCAACTTTTTAAGGAGTTCCCAAGATGGGTGGCAGCATATACTTCTCTGGAAAGATGTTATGTGAAATGGCGTATTCCCATTGAGTGGCAAGTTTCCCAATCTGAATTTTCCCGATAAGCACCTAACTTTTCACTAGTGACTCACTTAAGTGCTCCCAAGCAGAGGTCTTTGACAGTATTTGAAAAATCACTTTACATATCAGACTATTGCTGCCAATATTGTTGGTGGAGAAGGGTTGGTCCCTCTCTCAGCCTTTGACCTACGAGGACCAGGGTAGGCAGCAGGACTAAAGTTTGCAAAGCTTGAGGGTGGAGGCATGTCTGCACTGTGACCTTGGGCCTTTTCCCCAGGGGTCAGGGCCAGACTCCTAGGCTGGCTTCCTCTGTGCCCCATCCCCCTGCTTTCTGGGCAGGGCTGTACCAGACCAAGAAGACACTGCCCCAGGGGCTTGTAACCTGAGCGAGACAGTTCAATTACCTACAATTCATGGAGCTCAATTGGAGAGAGTTCAGAAAAGTGCAACCTGAACAATTAAGGGACCTGAGGACTTGGCTTCTGAGGTAAGATAAAAGGCAAGATGTCTGAGGCAGTAGTAGTGGTTTCAGGGAGAGTGGTGACTAAGGGGGAGGGCCCACAAGAATGGCAGCAAATGAGGGTTTAAAGGGTGAACATGTGGGAGAGAGGGGGCGGAATGGGTGGGAATAAGGCATGTGAGTTCCCAGGAAGGGCAAGCAAGAGGCTCAGAGCTCAGACCCAGGCCTCTGGGATTCAAGCCATGTTGAGCAAGTAATAAACTTTGGCTTTCCTGGCCCAGGCCTTAGGGAATCCCAGGAAGTCCCAGAGAACAGAGCAAGCAGCAGGGTGGTGCCTCTGACAAAGAGAAGCCTAGATCTGGGCATGTTCAAAGCTCAGGCCCTGTAAGAAGGTCATATGATGGAGAAAATGGTAGCTTGTTGGGCTGACTGAACTCCAAAGTATTCTGGGACATACAGTCTTTTTTTTTTTTTCAACTCAATTCTTAAGATTTTGGATTCAATGTTTAGGAAGCGTATGTAGTGGCCACAGCCTAGGGTGGGTTGCCAGAGGGCTCTGCTTCTGGGCCATGATCTACTTCTGCCAGGGTGTGTGTCCTTGGGCAAGTCCTTACTTTTCTCTGGGTCTCTTTCCTCCTCTGTCAAACAAGGCGGGGGAGTGAGGACTTACAGAGAATCCTACTATGTAAAACAGATTAAAAGCAGTGTTTTATTAGTATAAATTTGTTTTATGAGTTCATATCTATGACATTTACCTTATTATAAAGTGAATAAATAAGAATTATAGGGCTGTTTTGATTAAATCAATGGTTTAAAATCAAGGGCTATAGCTCTTGGTTACTGTCTGAAATCTGTCAGTGCATTCATCCTTTTGGTTAGTAACCAAGCCCTTAACCACTGTGCCACCAGGGCTCCACAGTAAACGCTCATAAATCATCATGTGTCAGGCACTGTTCTAAGTGCTTTAGATATGCTAACTCAATATTCACTGTAACGCTATGAGGTAGAATACTACTGCTTACCTCCATTTTACAGATGATCAGAGTGAGGTACATTTTAAGTAAACGTTCCAGAGTCACACAGAACAAGGATTCAAACCCAGGCCATACTCTTAATGACTACATCATACAGCCTCGTATTGAGGGAACCGAACTCAGATTGAAACACTGCCACAGACCAACATTGCCAAGCTAAACAAAATGCCTCTGGGGAGCCCTGGTTGGAGATCTCTGCTTTAGAGGGGTTCTAACCCTGGTGGTGTAGTAGTTAAGAGTTTGGCTGCTAACCAAAAGGTCGGCAGTTCGAATCCACCAGGTGTGTCTTGGAAACCCTATGGGGCAGTTTTACTCTGTCCTATAGGGTCACTATAAGTCGGAAGCAACTCGATGGCAATGGGTTTGGTTTGATTTTTGGTAGCATGAGGCTGGTTGTCACTCGAATGGCCCTGTAAGCCTCAACACTGAGTGAGCCTCCTGCCATCATTCAGACCCATGCCAGATGTCAGCATGACCCAGGAGTCAGGTGAAAGCCCTTTCTTCTTCTTAGTCACATTGTCTTCTTTTTCAGTTGCTCTTGAGAATATGTGAGGGTACAGGGCCGGGTCCAGTTGGCCTGGCTTTGAGTCAACAGATCATGAAACTGGGTAGAAAGGTTAGAAATGGCCTTGGAGTTGGAATTCTTGACTTCTGGCCCTGACCTTCTGCTCTGTGTTTTTGGGTGGGTCTTATGACCTCTTCGAGCCTCAGTTTCTTCATTTGGAAACCCAAACTAATAATCCCTACTGCACAGGGTTATTGTGAGGATCACAAGGTAGATGTGTGGTACAAATACAAGAGGATATTCTTAGCAGTAGAACTTGTTGGAGGGGGCAGGAAGTTGTCATTTCTCAGGAGAATCTGCCCTGAGATGGAGCCAGGGAAGATGAGCTATCTCCTCCTCTTATCCCACCCTTCTCAGGGTTGTGTCTTTGATCCTAGACTCTTGCTCCACCAAGCCACTTCTGAAGCCATGAATGAGCGATGTCAACCCTGAGCATTGATTTCTGGAATTAAGGACCCAGGGCATCCTGAACTTAACCATCGGTGCTTTGCTTGCCAATAAATCTGCTTTTGTCCATTTTTCCTGTGCACTTGCATGTTTTTCTATGTTAATTTACATGTTTCTGTGATGTGTTCATCAAGGCTAAATTCCATATAGGAATCTTTAATCTTTTACTAATGAAGAGCTACCTATAGTCTTAGAATCTGTGAATATTAGGCTCCCCTGGGAAAAGAAATAAATAAAATGCAACTGCTAAGAGCAAAACACAAACATTACTGAGAAACCTGGTCATGCATGTCATCAACCACTTTGTGAAAGCATGGTTGAGCATAAGCCTCATGTTTTCACCAAGAGGGGATGGTGGGGTCAAGGTGGACAGGGAAGGGAGGACAGGGAGATGAAGGATTAGTGAGATGGCAACAGAGAAGGACAGATGGGGGTGGGGGAGAAGAGAGGGAGCAAAGTAATAAGCATGGATGTGCTCCAGTAGTACTCTAAGGGAAGGCAGGTGCTGTGCTCTCTGCATCTCTCCAGTCTTGTGACAGTCCGTGATCATGAGTTAATGCTGTTGAAATAGATGCCTATGGAGCTCTGTACAGAGTCCCAACGAGTGTTCAGTTCCCATTCTAACTCCTCTTCTACTCAGGGCAGGTCACCAGAGGAAGGCCTTACTCTGGATGTGAGTTGAGGAGCCTCGGCCAAAATGGTGAGGTCAGAGTGTGAAGGGCCTTGAAATCCGGCTTTAGATTTTTCCAAGCAACAGGAGTGATTACAAGGGCAAGACTCCAGGCCAGTGTTTCAGAAGGCTCCAGGCCTTGTGTGAGGGAGTCTGGGCTGGAAAGGCGGGAGGCTGGAGGCAGGGAGGTCAATTGGGAGGTAATGAGGATCTGGGCAGAAAACAGCAGTGAGAATGGAGGGAAGAGTATGGGAGAATATGTAGAATATCTGAGATACACGGTAAGAGTGGAAGGGGCCAAAGGAGGGGTCCCAGAAAACGAGCTTCTTGCTCCAGGGGCCCGGAGGAAAGGCAGGTCTGTTAGCATGAATGGTGAATTGACCCCTTAATGGTGCTGATCCCTCTTCACCAAAAGGCTGCCCCTGCAGCTCCGACCTCCCTTTGGTTTGGGCCTGGCTGGACCGGGCGGTGGATGAGCTCAGAGGCGGCGCTGTGGTAGCTCTGTCTCCTTCCTAGGGTCCAGGGAGGCCCGAGGCCTGAATAGTCTGAAGAGGGAGGGCACCAGCCGGCACCAGTCCCTCCCACGCCCCGCCCCAGCCTTCCTCCCCCTTCGCCTCCCGCTCCAGCCTTTGGGCCCACTTTGGCCCAGCCGGTCTGAAAACCAAGGACAGCCGGAGGCGGAGGGAGAAGGCAGCGGCGGGCCAGGGTGAGGGGGAAGCGCGCGAAGGGGAGAAAGGGGGGGGACTAGGAAGAGCCTGCTCAGCATGCGCCAGTGGACCCCTGTGCCAGACCGGGTTCAGCGGCTGCGCCTCCGCCCCGCCGGCGCCTCCAGCCCGGGTAGGAGGAGCCACAGCGCCACCCAGCGTCCGGTGGCAGGGACCGGCATTCAAGGGCTCTTCGTGTTCCCAGAAGAGTATAGGAGTTGGGTCAAACAGGGCACTGGAGGAGAGCCCAGAAGGAAAGGTGTGCGAAGGCGGGGGACATAGGATCTCCATTCACTTCACCCGCCAGTCCGTCCTAGATGAATCTTAATTCCAGGTCAGCTGCTCATATTCCTCTCAAGCTCAACAACCTTCCATGGCTCCCAATGGGTCATTATATAAAGCCTAAATTCCCTAGCCTGACCTTCGAGGTCTTCCATGCTTTGACCTCAGACTACTTTCAAGCGTCATCTCTTGCCACCCACTCCACACATCCTACACCACTCACCCATTCATATCCATTCATTCAGCGAATATGTATTGAGGCACTGGGGAGATAGTGAACAAGACAAACAAGGTCCTTGTTTCAAATGAAGAGAGAGGTAATGCACAACAAAACAAAGGTATAAACAATATAGTTACAAATAACGGTTGTATAAAAAGCAGGGTCATGTGATAGAGTATCTGGGGCAAGAAGAGCACTCTCATACACAGTCAGGGAAGACCTACCTGAGAAAGTGACATTTGAGCTGACACCTGATAATGAGAAGGAGCCAGCCTTACAAAAATCTGAGGGAAGAGCATTTCAGGCTGAGGAGCAGCATGTACAAAGGTCCTGAGATAGGAACAAGCTCAGTACATTAGAGGAAAAGAAATAAGTCAGGGTGGCTGGAGGATAATGGATTGCATTGAGTAAGGTTGGAGTGGTAGGCAAGTGGAAGGTCATGTAGGGCTGTGTGGGCCATCGTAAGGAGTTTGGATTTTATACTCATTGAGATGGGAAGCTATTGGAGGGTTTGAGCAGGAGTGAGATAAGATCTGGTTTGCATTTTTAAAAGATCACTCTGGCTGCTGTTGGAATGTGGACTCTGTGGGGGGCAAGGCTGGGAGCTTGGAGACAAGTTAGAAGGCCATTGCAGTGGTACAGGAGCGGGTTGATGGTGGCTTGAACTAGGTAGTGACAATGGAGATGGGGAGAAATGGTCAGATTCTGAATGGCTTTTGAGTAATTTCTGTTAATGCATTTTCTCCCCCAACCAGCCCAGAAGCTTCTTGCGGGCAGATTCCATATCTGATTTTTGGATTCCCACCTCCCATCCCTAAGCAGTTTGTCTAATAGCTCAGCGTTTAATGAGTAAATCTCAGTGACCCTCCACAATGAGTTTGACAGGAGGTATTTTTTTTTTAATGACAGTAGGACAGAAACTTTTGCCTGGGAAGACGTTCAGGGTCTTTCTAGTTGTTCTGATGGACTTCTCCCTTTTCCCTTCTTTTCCCCTCAGTGTCTCTTAAGAATCTAAAAATGTTTGGGAGAGAAGTAAAAGCAGGAATTACAGAGTTTCTCATCTATGCCAGGAATTGTGCTCATTGCCCAAAGCTTTTACAGATATTATTTCACTGAAATTGACTTATTTAATTTTTGTAACAACACCTAATCCTATACCTTCATTTTAAAGATAAAACAGATTAAAAGCCAGAAAGTAAAAGGGACTTTATAAAGTTGAGTAGAAAGGCAAAAGTTATCATAGTACAAAATATTCACTATTTAGAGTCGCTACAAAAACCTTCCCCTCACTTATAAACAAACAAACAAAAAACTCGTTGCCATCAAGTCAATTCCAACTCACAGCAACCCTACAAGACAGAGGTGAACTGCCCCATAGGGTTTCCAAGGCTGTAATCTTTATGGAAGCAGACTGAACCAAACACTTTTTGGTTAGCAGCGGAGATGCTTAACCACTGTACCACCAGGGCTCCTTCCGTCACTTAACACCCTAATTAAACTTAGCTGTTTATCCACACCCATTTTGCCAAGGTCTTTTTCAGTCTCTTGTTAACTGTTAGTATTACACCATGCAACTAAATTTTAGAATGAAATGACAGGTCTTGAAAAAGATTCAGAGTTTCATGAAGTCAATGAAAGTGATGTTGGAGACAGCCTCTAATGGCATGTGTAAAATCCTTGATAAATAAGGATTTGGCAGAGATAGACCATTAACACGTACTGACAGAAGAGAAAATTGACCAGGGTAATGACAGGATCAAGGCTTCAGAGAGAATGATTTAACTCTCAAAGGATTACAAGAGGTCCTTGGGAAAACTGAAGAAGCTCTCTGATTTTGGAAAAACAAAGCAAAACAAAAACCGTGTTTATGACTGTTCTGACAAAGTCAATATTGTGCTTCCTCTTCTGTGCCTTGGTCAGGAAAATTATCCCTTCATGCTCAAGTCATTCTTTTTTCATTCTAAGAATTCGTGCATATTTGAAATTACTACTTACATATCTTAAATTTAAAATAAAATATTTTCCACATTTTCAATTCTGTTTTTCAAGATAAATTCTCAGTCAAGCCTTTCCCCCAACACACACACGCACTCTTCACTATGAAATATTGGTCCCCATTTCAAGTGGATTCATTTTAAGTGGTATTTTTTCTAGTATCACTTATCCTTAAATAACAAGGACTTCATGTAGCCCCAGAAATCTTTTCATCCAGTATTGTCAATCCTGGCTGCACATTAGAATCAACTGTGGAGTTTGTTAAACAATCTGGAAGCTGGGACCCCAACCCAGACTAATTAAATCAGCATTTCTGCCGAGGGGGCCAGAGCTAAACCTCTCCAGAAGATTCGGATGCACTACCAGGGGTGTGAACCACTGCCAATATCTCTCCTTGCATGGGCTGAGACTGGGTCTGAGGCTACCTGCAGTTGGACCTGACCTGAAGTGAGAATACCAGGGCATGGGCCAGCATAGAGGAGGGGAGCCCAGAAAAGCACCTTCGGAGCAGTGGTAGCTTAGTCCAGGAGTCAAAGGGCAATGTCTTTGGCAAAGCCATTGTGCCCTTTGCTCCCTTAGCACTGTAGACAGGTAACCCCCTTTGCTCTTCTGTGTAGCAGGATACAGGGGGATGTCCAGTCTCTCACCTGTTTTTCCTATGTCCGAAGCCAAGAGAGCTTGGCTTCCTTCTCATGGACGGGCAAAAACTCTAATGTAAGAGTGAGCATATTATGGTTGCTGAATGATGTATAAAGTCATACTATATCATGGATCTATAATGTGCTTGTCATTTACTGCTGTATTTCCAGCACCCACTATAATGCTGGGCATACAGTAATTGCTTAGTAAGTATGTTTGGAATGAATGAATAAGTCAAATACAGGCAGAATGTAATAAGTACCACAATTAAGGTGCAAAGTGTTACAGAAACAGAGGAGGAAAAGATTGTTTGCAGCTTGGGAAAGGGGGAAAGTAGAAGTCTTCATAGTAGAAGTGGCATTTGAGCTGGACTTTGAAAACAAGGTAAGGCAGAGATGGAGAGAGGATATTGCAGGCAAAAGAAACAATGTGAGCAAAGGTGGGAAAATGAGAAGGTGCAAAGCTCCTTCAGTGAACAGCCAATAGTGAAATGTGGCTAGGAATGAGTGCGTGTGTGCCTAGGGTGGAAGATCAGACTGGTAGGATAAGATCCAAATGCAAAGGGCCTTCCTTGAATGTCATGCTAAGAAATTTACACTGTTCTATATAGACAATGTGGAACCATCTGAATGATTTTGGGCAGGGCTGCAACATGTTCACTTTAGGAGGATGGATGTATACTTTAGGAAAATCAACCATGGCAGCAATTATTTAAAAAGAAAAAAGTGTTGAGTGCCTCCTAAGTGCCTGGCACTGTGCTAGGTAGAGGATGGATTGGGGTCAGAGTAATTGGATCAGGAAATTAGTTATTAGGCTACTGTGGTAGTCCAGGCAAGAACTGCTGCGGGCCTGAAGCAGCTTAGTGGGAGTGGGGGTGGGAAGGAGGGGAAGGATTCGACACAGATTACAGAGGTAGAATTGACAGCCCTTGGTGACCATTTCAGGTGGGAGTGAAAGAAAGAGAAGACTGAGTAAATGATGGTAATAATAATTATCAACATTTGAGTGCTCCTTTGTGCCAGATGTTGTGCAAAATGCTTTACATACATCATTTAATTCACACAATAACCCTTTTTACAGATGAGGACATTAAGGCTCAAAGAAGTAAGGGAACTTGTCCAAGGTCATATAAGTAGGAAATGGTGGAGCTAGACTTTGAATCATACAGTTTGGCTTCAGAGTTCAAGCCCTTAACCCTCCATGCTATCTGCTTTTGGGGAAATTTGGGAGCTCATGTTTTCATGGCAAAGTAATTCAACAGCTCAGTCAGGACACCAGACTCCCTTCTAAATCATCCTCTCCGTCCCCCTATTTATACGAAAAAGGTGGTAGTGGTGGAAGGCTCTTTCTGCTGCCCCTCCAGCAGTTCTTCCTGAGTGCCCTTCTGTCCTGTGGTGGAAAGATGGAGCTGGTGAGGGGTGTAGGAGAGATGAGGCTGGTAGACTAGAACCAAAGGCTGCAACAAAGGTGGAAAATTGGTAGCCCCCAAGGCCACGTGGGGCCAGCAGACATGTTCAGCCCATACAGCTTTTTTTTTCCAGACTGGAGCTAACATTTAGGAATTAAGCAGGTTTCACGTAAAAATCCTTAGTCTTTGACCTTCCTTGAATCAGCAGATCTGGCAACACTGAGCCCACATTCCCACAAGACAACACTGGGCTTAAGCTTCCCCCTTTAAAAGGGGCATGTGTTGTGCAGTTCTCACCAGTTACTTTGTTTGAGTCTGTACTTGCCCCCAGCCTGGCCCCCTTTACTCATTTATAGTTATTTGCCTGCTCCTTGCAGATGGTTAAGCTTGTGATCCTTTGTCTATAATGGCCTATTACTGAGGTTATTCTTTTTTTTTTTTCTGAGATTTGAGCCAAAAGGGGGCAGGGCACAGGGTCAACATCCTCTCTCTCACCCACTCCCTAAGTCATAGACTGTTTCCTAGGGCAACAAGCTGGACTCCACAGACCAAAGCCATGAACGGAGGATATCATCAAGTTTTACCATTTATTTCTTTATGGGATTAAAGAAGAGCAGAGAGGCCTCTGCCCCACAATGCAACAAAACAGAAAGCAGTACACATACAGACTCTCACCGAAACACAGAGGCAGGGGTAAGAAGGAGGGCAGAGACAACTAAATCATAGGCAGGTAATGGAGGGAGGAATGGGGGACTACTTGGAAACCAGCTTGGAGACTCAATCATAGGAACTAGTGCAAGAAAGTCCTACTCATGAAGCACAGTATAGAAAATGGCATAAGAAAGCTGTCCAGCTCTGCTGCCTGTGGCGGAGGGGAGGGGCAGCTGGCTAGGTGGTGATCTGGGTGATGGTGTAGATAGGGATAGTCAAATGACTTAGAGGTGGAGTGTGGTGCCCCTTTCCCCTGCCACTGGGCAAGGCCCTGGGCTGGTCTGAGCCAGGGGTCTCCTGGGCACTTGGTGAGGGGGAAGAGAGGATGGGAGTCTTCAAGGGTCCATTCCCTGGGGCTGTACAGGTGTCCCTTTACTTCCCAGTCCCTTTCCTCTCCTGAGGATGCAGGAGTTAGAAGGCAGTACCTAGGGTCTCCCTGGAGCCTAAGCACCTGCCCCTTTACTTAAATATAGGCATCTCTGGAAGGAGCCAGCATTTCTTCCCTTCCCCAGCTAAAAAGAGCACTCTAAGAATAGGGTATGTGGCTAGGCCCCAAGTGCTGAGGGCCAAAAAACCGGAGTGTGTTGGCAGGGCATAAGGGCAGGGGGGCACACTGTGGAAAATGAGAAAACTGAAAAGGAAGGACTCCCCAGATTCGCTAAGCCTATTTGGGACCCAGCTGAAGCCCTAGAATGGTTTCCTTTACTAGGGAGGTCTCCCAGTCATCCCTCAGTCAACCAATTCCAGCTCTCCCCTCCCTACCCCCCTTTTGGCTTCACGCTAATGCAGCTCCAGGCCCAGCCCTTTCCCTTAACTCACTGACATCACATCCTAGAAGGACACAGGCCCTTCTGGTACTGAAAGCCCCTTGGCTTATCCCGGGAACAAAGTTCTGACTCCCTTTCTTATTTGCTCCTAACCTGTTGTCCTTGAGTCGACTCCGAGTCATAGCAACTCATTTGCTCCCACTGGCTTTTAAATGTCTCAGGCAATGTGATCTCCACCTCCTAGTACACCAGGGCAAGGCTAATGACTAACGGCCCCAAAGGGCTCTTGATGCCTCTTTTCTTGTACAGCCCTCTAGCCTGATTGAAGAGTTCAAGTCTCTCGACCAAGAGGCATCAGCACATTATCTTTTTCCAAAGGGTCTTCTTGCCAGTCTGTGGACTTTCTCTAGCAAGGGCCAGGGGTGGCTGGAGCAGGGGACTTGCTACAGGCTAAGGAGGAGTCTGGTTGTTCCACAATTGGGATAGTAATCCATGGGGCCAGGGATGGGGAGGAAGGAATACTCTTTGGTAGGCTGGGGACAGGGACAGGGACAGGGACAGGGGGAGGTTCATCTCTGGAGAGCTCTGGAACGATGCCCCCAGGTTCTCCTTCATGGAGGCCTGGGCTAGGACAAGATGGAGGAGTATGGGGACCCAGGCTAGGCCTGACCCACTTGGACTTAAGTCCCTCCTCCCCATGGAGATCAGAAATGGAAATTTTTTTGGCCTCAAGGCCAAGATCTCCACGGAAGGAGAGGCCCCTTGGGAGTATGTGCACCTTCTGTAAAATAATGGCCCTTCAGATAGCGGCAGTCTGGCCATGTATCCTCAGCCTTCTGTTTCAAGGCCCAACAACTCAGTTCCTACGCTCTTTCCCCAGAGGGCTCCATATGCAACTTTCTCTGACTTGGTGAGCTGTCCTTGAGCCTGCCTCAACACTGATCACCCACCTTCCCAAAGCCAGGTGGCAATAGCCTGTTTGGCTATATCTCCTCTCTCCAAGCCCTCTGTCCACATCTCTCCTTTCGTCTCCACCTTCCTCATCTCCACTTTCTCTCACCACTCATTCTACACCCCATTCCTACCCCCCACTGACTAGGATGGAGGGGCACAGCTTAACTGGGGCCCCAGGCTAGCTCCAACTGTGCACACCTCATCTCCACGCTGGGCGAGGTGTGCTGAAGTGGGAGGAGGGGCACTGCACTGTCTGCCGGTGCCTATAGGGATATGGGCAGGAGAGAATTAAGGATCTTGGCAACAAAAGGAATGTGGAGGGGGTAAAGAGCATCTCCCCTCTGTGCCCCCCAACATTCCCTGCAGGGCCAAGGCTGGGTGAGCAGCCTTCTTATCTGGGATCAGGGCTCTCAGCAGGGGTAGCCATTTCCAGCCCCTATTCACCCCTTTTTTTTTTGCTAAGCCCCATAGATGGGGCCCTGGGCGGGGGTGCCTGCTGCTCTTGCCTTTTTCTCCTGGATGGGTTTTGTGGCACCCTGGGGCCCTCTGCCCACTCTGCTGGAGCTGCTTTTGGGGTGGGGGTAGGTCGGGGGGATGTGTAGTCCCCCATTTCCTATAGCCCCCAACCTGGTCTTACACCTCCCATGGGAGGAGCCCCCTCCCTCCCACCTGGGGGGGCTGGAGCTAATGTCAGTGTGTGGTGGAGGTCTGTCCTCCCTCCCTGCTGTCACTCTTCCCGTGTTAGGCCCTCTTCTAGGGTAGGCAGTGCCTCCAGCCCCAGTCCCCCACCATCCTGGTTGCTGGAGAAGGTCACCATGGTGTGGAGGAGCATGAGAACAAGGACACAGAGCCGGATCCTGCTGGGGCTGAGGCGGGAGCCCCCAGACACCGGCAGGAGGGAGGGCTTGTGGCTGATGCGGCCTGGGGGGTCATGGCGGGGGTGGTAGTGGTGGTACTGTTGGTGATAGTGGTGGAAATAGGAGTGGTGGAATTGCTGGTGGTGGGTTTTGGGGGCCTCAGACTCCTTGGACTTCTTCTTCTCCGACTCACAGGAGACCCACTGTACGTCACAGCACTTGGCTTCTGGCAGCTTCGGCGAAGTATCCAGCAACCCTGCCAATGGATAAGGGAGGTGTGGTAGGGTGTTCAGGGGACTGATGGTTATGCCTTACCTGGAGAGGAGATTTTCAAAGCTAGGACTGTACAGGTAGTCCTGCCCAAGGATCTTTTCCCCCTGCCATTCAGTACCTTCCCTTTCTGGACCCTTGTCTCCCTGAGACCCTAGCTAGTTTCTCCATGAGGACTACCTGGCTTGGCATGTTCTGGGTAGAGATGGCCACTTTGGCCATTCCCCTGTTCCACTCGGCCCTATCCCAACCTGAGGCCCTCCCTGCCCACTCCTCCCGCCACTTAACCTTCTTCTAACCTAACTCCCCTGTTGTCCTCCCTGCTCCCACTCCCTTGACTGGTGCCTGCCCTGGGCCCCTGGCTTCCTCCCTCTTCCCAAGTGCCCTGCCTTTACCTGTACAGATAAAGCCAGGGAGCCCTCCGTACACCATTTCCTCATTGTCAGGGAGTATAAAGGGGCACCGGGTCTGCACCTCCAGGCAGTATTGCTTGCAGGGCACCCAGCGCTGGCATTCCTGCTGGGTCACGCTGAAGTATTCTGAGCACAGCCAGGCCTTGTAGACAGCCTGTGGGGAGAGGAAAGAGCATCAGCCCAGGTTCCAGTCCCTTCCCACCTCAGAGAAGAGGGATGAGGAGGGGGTGTACTTGCAATCTCTCAGGGGGCCTCCCAGCCCAAGCCCAGGATCCAGGGGGTGAAGATAAGGAAGGGTCTGGGTCAAGGCCACTATATCCTACCGTAAGATCTCCCATCTCATAGCCAGGATTCCTGAGTCCCTGATCTGTAGTCACCCAAGACTTAGAATCAGTTACTTGGCAAAATTACAAAATTACTCATACGTCAGAAGTGAATTTCAGTTCCATTCAATTCAATAAACATTTATTTGGCTGATGGTGTTAAGTTTCCAAATTCAGGAAAGAGATAGGGAGAATAACCCTTGCTCTATCTCATTAGGGTGTTGTGTGGATCAAATAATATGACGCATATGAAAATGTTTTGTAAACTCTAAAATGCAATTCAAATGTGATGGGTTATTTTTAATAAAAACAGTAATCTGCCTTACCAGGCAACACATGTGCCTTCAAGCTCTCCCTAATCCATGCTCTGTCCTATTGGCTTTAGCCCTGGTGTGGAGCACATACCACAGACACTGCTGTGTTTCATTTGGAACCTTTCCATTATATTTTCACAAGTATGCTTCCTGTCCTTCATCTAGCCTACACCTACCAGGCGCTGGTGCCTGGATAAGCAAGGTTCCCTGCCCCATACTCTTTGGCTATCATCAAGCCCAGAGTTTTTCAGCAGCAGCACTACTGACATCTTGGACTAGATAATTCTTTGTTGCAGGGGCTGTGTTGTGCATTGTAGGATACTGAGCAGCATCCTCGGCCTCAACCCACCAGATGCCAGGAGCATCCCCACTGTCATCTGTAGCAACCAACAGATGTCTACAGACATTGCCAAATGTCCCCTGAGGAGCAAAATTTCACCCTTCGAGAACCACTGATCTAGTCCCTTGCTACTACTCAAAGTGTGGTCCTAGACCAGCAGCAAAGGCGTCACTTAGGAGCTTGTTAGAAATGCAGAACTTCGGGCCCTGACTCGGACCTGCCAAGTCAGTATCTGCATTTTAACAGGATGCCCAGGTACTTCTCATGTATAAGGTTGGTTAGAGCCCTGCCCACATCCAGCCCTGGCATCTTCAGGGGTAACTTCTAGGTCTATAGATGCTCCTCACAGCAATGGTTCTCAGAGTCCCCTGGGACAATTGTTAAACATGCAGATGTCTCCATCCAGTTCAGCTTAAAAAGGATTGAGATGGGCCCAGGAATCTGCATTTTGAACAAGGGTCCAGGTCATTCTGCTACAGGAAACACTGAGCAATATGGTCTTAGAAGTGCTCTGTCACAGTTTCCTAAGCTTAATTTAAACATTTACATTAAAATACAAATAACTCTACTGTGAACATGGACTTCGGCAATGAAAGTCCACAGTGGCCTTTCCCAAAGTGAGGTGATGATGGTGGGTGGTAGCATGGGGGGGCTGGTGGTGGTGCTGCTGTCAAATCAATCCCCAAGCAACAAAGCATTGCTTGGACTTTGGTATTTCAGGGGCATCTCAAATTTATTATTTTTTTAAGTTGTGCTGACTTCCCCTATATTGTGTGTTGTCTTTCCCTTCACAAAAGTTGACACTTGTCTACTCTCTAGTGATTTCCCCTCTCCATACCTCCCCTCCCTTGTAACCATCAAAGTTTTTTTCTGTGTGTAAACCTTTTCTTGAGTTTTTGTAACAGTAGTCTCACAAAATATTTGTCCTTCCGTGACTGACTTATTTCACTCCTCATAATGCCCTCCAGATTATCCATGTTGTGAGATGTTTCACAGATTCATCAGTGTTCTTTATCAGTGCATAGTATTCCATTGTACATATGTACCAAAATTTATTTATCCACTCATCTGTTGATGGGCATCTAGCTTGTTTCCATCTTTTTGCTATTGTGAACAGTGCTGCAATGAGCATGGGTGTGCATATGTCTATTCGTGCGGTGGCTTTTATTTTTCTTTGGGTATCTAGGAGTGGGATTGCTGGATTGTATGATATTTCTGTTTCTAGATTTTTAAGGAACAGCTGTATTGTTTTCCATAGTAGTCGTACCATTTTACACACCCACCAGCAGTGCATAAGAGTTCCAATCTCCCTCCAACATTTATTATTTTCCTTTTTTAGTGCCAGTATTGCTGGAGTGAGATGGTATTTCGTTGTAGTTTTGATTTGCATTTCTCTAATGACTAATGGGAAACCCTGGTGGTGTAGTGGTTAAGAGCTATGGCTGCTAACCAAAAGGTCAGCAGTTCAAAACCACCAGGTGTTCCTTGGAAACCCTATGCGCCAGTTCTACTCTGTCCTATAAGGTCTCTATGAGTCAGAATCAACTCGACTGCAGTGTTTTTTTTTTTTGGGTTTTAGTGGCTAATGATCACAAACATTTTCTCATGTGTCCGTTAGCCACCTGAATGTCTTCTTTGGTGAAGAATCTGTTTATATCCTTTGCCCGTTTTTTAATTGGATTATTTGTCTCTTTGTTGTTGAAGTGTGTTTTAGATTTTAGAGATTAGACCTATGTCAGATATGTTGTAGCCTAAAATTTTTTCCCAGTCTGGAGGTTCCCTTTTTACTCTTTTGGTGATGTCTTTTGATGAGCATAAGTCTTTACTTTTTAGGAGCTCCCAGTTATATAGCTTATCTTCTGGTGTTTGTGCATTGTTAGTTATGGTCTGTATCATATTTATGCCATGTATTAGGACCCCTAGCGTTGTCCCTATTTTTTCCTTCCATGATCTTTACCATTTCAGGTGTTATATTTAGGTCTTTGATCCATTTTCAGTTAGTTTTTGTGTATGGTGTGAGGTATGAGTCCTGTTTCTTTTCTTTTTTTTTTTTTTTTACAGATGGATATCCAGTTATGCCAGCACCATTTGTTAAAGGTACTGAATTTTTTCTCCATTTAATGGACTCTGACCCTTTGTCAAATATTAGCTTCCTGTAGGTGGATGGATTTACATCTGGGTTCTCAATTCTGTTCCATTGTTCTATGTGTCTGTTGTACCAGTACCAGGCTCTTCTGACTACCATGGCCATATAGTAGGTTCTGAGATCAGGTAATGTGATGCCTCCCATTTTGTTCTTCTTCTTCAATAAAGCTTTACTTGTCTGGGACGACTTCCCTTTCCATATAAAGTTGGTTCTTAAGTTTCTCCATCTCATCAATGAATGCTGTTGGAATTTGGATTGGGATTACATTATAACTGTAGATCATTTTGGGTAGAGTTGATATTTTCACAGTGTTGAGTCTTCCTATCCATAAGCATGGCATATTTTTCCATTTATGTAGGTCTCTTCCGGTTTCTGCAGTAGTGTTTTACAGTTTTGTTTGTATAGGTCTTTTACGTCCCTGGTTAGATTTATTCCTAAGTATTTTATCTTTTGGGGGGCAATTGTAAATGGTACTGATTTGCTGATTTCCTTTTCAAAGTTCTCTTTGTTGGTGTAAAGGAATCCAACTGATTTTTTGTTAATCTTGTATCATACAATCGTACAAGGGAATCATGGCCTAGCCAAGTTGACAGATGTTTTGAGAGGACACGATTCAATCCATGACATTCCACCCTTTGGCCCCTCAAATTCATGTCCTTGCCACATGTAAAACATATTTACCCCATCATGTTATAGCAAAAGTCTTAAATCAACTCCAAGTCCAAAATCCAAAAATTCTTTCTCACTGTGAAATCTAAAATACAAGTTATCTGCTTCCAAAGTACAATGGCAGAACAAGCACAAGCTAGACATTTCCATTACAAATGGGAGAAACTGGAGGAAAAGAAGGAATAACAGGCACCAAGCAAGTAAGCAGAACACATTATATTACCCCTCAAGGCTTTGAAAATAATCCTCTGTTCTCTGAGACAATTTGCACAATGGCCCTGCCCTCCAGACTGTAGGTACTGGCCACACTCTCCAGATTCTGAGTGGGGGCCCTTCAGCCCTGGGCTTCAGCTCCGCCTTCCAGACCCACTAGGACAACAACTCTGCTCTCTTGGCTTTTGGAGCACCATTCTCCTAGTCTGTCTGCATGGTGACTCCACCCTTAGAAATACCAGAGGCCATGGCTCCACCCTTGGAAACCCCAGAGGTCCTGTCCATCCCTTTTGAGACTGAAGCAAATTGGCTTCTTGTCTTCCTTGTCTCTTCAGCTTCTGCCTCCTGGTTTTTTGGCCTCTCAGCTCCTTGGGCCTCATGCCAGCATCTGCCCTGCTGGGGAAAGTGTTCCAACGCTCTGTAGCTCCACAGATAAGTGCTCGGAGGCACCCCACTCCACCAGGAAGCCTCCTGCACACAGGCACTCAGCTCTCTCGCTCCATGGGTTGGCTCCAGCGCCGTCTTACGCTGGTCTCCTGGTTCTGCTGCTGCAGGTTCTCTGCTGCTGCTGGTCCTCTGCCGCTTCCTCTCCTCTATCCATTCAGTTTCAAAACCACTTACACATTTTAGGTATCTGTTAGAGCAGCACCCCACTTTCTCAGTACCAAATTCTGTTTTAGTTATCTACTGCTGCTATAACAGAAATACCACAGGTGAATGGCTTTAACAAAGGTAAATTCATTTTCTCACAGTCTAGTAGGCTAGAAGTCCAAATTCAGGGCGTCAGCTCCAGGGGAAGGCTTTCTCTCTCTGTCGGCCTTCTCATCAATCTTCATTCACCCAGACTAGGAGCTTCTCCACAAAGGGACCCTGGGTCCAAAGAATGCGCTGCACTCCTGGCACTGTTTTCTTGGTGGTATGAGGTCCCCCAACTCTCTGCTTGCTTCCGTTTTTGTGTGTAAACCTTTTCAAGAGTTTTAATAATTGTGGTCTCATACAATATTTGTCCTTTTGTGATTGACTTATTTCACTCAGCATAATGCTCTCCAGATTCACCCATGTTGTACGATGTTTCACAGATTCATCATTGTTCTTAATCGTTGCGTAGTATACCATAGCTTGTTTATCCATTCATCTGTTGATAGGCACTTAGGTTGTTTCCCTCTTTTTGCTATTGTGAATGATGCTGCAGTGAACATGGGTGTGCATATGTCTATTCGTGTGATGGCTCTTATTTCTCTAGGATATATTCCTAGGAGTGGGATTGCTAGATCATATGGTATTTCTATTTTTAGCTTCTGAAGGAATGCCATATCATTTTCCAAAATGGTTATACCATTTGGCATTCCCACCAGCAGTGGGAGTTCCAGTCTCCCCACAGCCTCTCCAACATTTGTTAATTTCTGTTTTTTTGATTCATGCCAGTAATGTTGGTGTGAGATGGTACCTCATTGTGGTTTTGATTTGCATTTCTCTAATGGCTAGTGATCACAAGCATTCTTCATGTCTCTTTTATCCACCGGAATGTCTTCTTTGGTGAAGTGTCTGTTCATATCTTTTACACATTTCTTAATTGGATTATTTGTCTTTTTGTTGTAGAGGCTGTTCGATTTTTCTGTAGATTTTAGAGATTAGGCCTTTGTCAGATTTGTCATAGCCAAAAATTGTTTGCTCGTCTGTGGGCACGATACTTCTCATGGCCTTGTCTAGGTGGACAGGGCAGGTTGCTGAGCTAAGGTGCAGCAGGGCAGGTCCAGTGGAGGGGGAGAGGTGGGGATGGGTCATTTGCAGCATGTACTGTGGCTGACAGGGCGGGGTTGGGGGGCAGTGTAGGGCTGGGTCTGGTGGTCTGTGCCTGTGCCACTCAGGGATGCAGCTCTGTGTGTGGTGCAGATAGGCAGGAGGGAAGGAGGAGGATGTGATGTGTGGAGCTGAATGGGTGTGAGAAAGGAGAGAGAAAAAAAGAAGCCAAAAGAAAAAAAAAGGTCCTGAGGGACCCTGCTGGTGGAGTCGCATGGACTCAGAGAAGCCGTGTGCTGGTGGCTTTCTAGCTGGGCTGTGTGACACAGCCCATCAAGAAGGGGCAGAGATGGCACACAGGAGAAAGGGAAGGAATGAAGGGAGAGATAAGAAACCAAAAAAAAAAAAAAAAAGGCACACTCAGCCAGGCATTGGGAGAATGGGAAGGAAGGAAGGTAGAGAGAGATAAGAAACCAAGGAAAAAAAATGCCCCAAGTGCGCCACTGGTATGGGCAGCTCCCCAGCCAAGTGGTGTGGCACAGCCCATCAAAAAGCCGTGGAGATGGCACATGCAGCCAGGTGGCTGGGAGAAAGGGAAAGAAGGAAGGTAAAGAGAGACAAGAAACTGTGAAAAGAAAAAAAAAATCCTCTGAGGAAGCCCACCAGCATGGTGGTGCAGATTGGGGAAGCTGTGTGCCAGCAGCTCCCCAGCTGAGTGGTGTGACACAGCCCGTCAATAAGCAGCAGAGACAGTACATGTGGCCAGGTGGTCGGGAGAAAGGAAAGGAAGGAAGGTATAGAGAGACAAGAAACTGAGAAAGAAAAAGAAAAAAAAAATGCCCCAAGAGAGCTCACTGGCATGGCAGTGCAGATTGGGGAAGCTGTGTGCCGGTGGCTCCCTGGCTGAGTGGTGTGGTAGAGCCCATCAGAAAGTGGCAGAGACAGCACACGTGGCCAGGTGGGTGGGAGAAAGGAAAGGAAAGTAGAAAGCGTCAAGAAACCGAGAAAAAAAAAATGCCCTGAGGGAGCCCACTGGCGTGGGAGCGCAGACCAAGGAAGCGCCTCCTTAGCTGAGTGGTGTGGCTTGTCCGTCAAGAAGGAGCACAGATGGCACACAGAACCAGCTGGGCAGGAGAAGGGAAAGGAAGGAGGTGAGAGAGGAGGAGACAAAAAGAAGTCAAAACAACAATAACCAAAAAATGGCAATGAAGGAGCCAGCTGGTGGGGGCGGAGCTGATCTAAGCAGCAAGGAGCTGACTTCTCTCTGGCCATGTGAGAAAGCAGCAGAGGCCATGCAGAGGGAAGAAGGTTGGGGCTTAGGAAAGCATGTATCCCTGGTTACCAGATGCTCTGCCTCCTGCTGGGAGCTCCATGGAGCTGCCTTCCCATACTCCTTGTCCGCAGTTCTTGGTGGCAGAGGGGTCCAAGATGGTGAGTCCATGCCACATTAGCTGGTACTCTACTCTTTCTCTGTTCTTTGTCAGCTTCTTATTCTATTTGGTGCTTGGTTGAGTTCTTCATCCCCTCATTTGACACTTAGGGTTCCAGGACTGATGTTTTTATCTTTAATTAGTTTTTCAGGTCTTTGCTGTAGAGGGACAGTGTGGTGCTTCTGTCTATAGTGCCGTGTTGGCTCCACTCCTGTTTCAGTTTCTATATATTTGATTTTTTTTCTCTTGCTATTCCTGTTATTGATTTCTATCTTTATGGCAGTGTGATCAGAGAAGATGCTTTGTATTATTTCAATGTTTTGCCTTGTTGAGGCTTGTTTTGTAGTCTACGATGTGGTCTATTCTGGAGAATGTTCCATGTGCACTGGATAAGAATGTATACTTTGCTGCTGCTGTTGGGTGGCTGTTCTGTATATGTCTATGAGGTTGAGTTGGTTGATTGTGGCATTTAGATCTTCTGTATTTTTATTGAGTTTCTTTCTAGATGTTTTTTCCTTCATTGAAACTGGTGTGTTGACATCTCCTGCTATTATTGAGGAACTGTATATTTCTCTTTTCAATGCTATTAGAGTTTGTTTTATGTATTTTGAAGCCCTGTCATTGGATCCATATATATTTATTATGGTTATGTCCTCCTGGTGTAGTGACTTTTGAATTATTATATAGTGTCCTTCCTTACCCTTCATGGTGGATTTTGCTTTAAAGTCTATTTTATCAGAGATTATTATTGCTGCTCTTGCTCTGTTTTGGTTATTGTTTGCTTGATTTATTTTTCCATTCTTTGAGTTTTAGTTTATGTCTTTGTGTCTAAGGTGTGTCTGTTGTAGACAGTATATAGATAGTGTTTTTTAATGCATTCTGCCACGGTCGGTCTCTCTACTGATGCATTTAAGCCATTTGCATTCAGTGTGATTATAAGTATGATTTTACTGCTGTCATTTTTTTTTTTGTGGGATTGATGGTTTCCTCATTCTGCTTAATTTTCTGTGCTGAGTTCTTGTTGCTTATGGATTGTCTTTTCATTTCTTTCATTATTGTTGATTTTGTGTTTACTGTGTCTTTTTCTTCTTTTTTATTTTGATGGGCAGGTTTGTTAGTTTCCTTTGTGGTTACCTTGAAATTTACCTTTATTTTCCTACATTTAAACCAGTCTTTTATTCTTGATATTGCCTTGACTTCCCCTCCATATAGAAGTTCTATAGCTGCACCATTTATTCCCTCTTTTTTGTTTTGATGTTGTCATCGTCTACATATTGATATCTCTTGTTCCCTAATTTCAGTCTTTTAACTTTTTTGTTTGTTTTTGAGAATTTCTTATCTGGGTTGGTATCTGGTTGATCTTTCCTGTGTCATAAGTGTCATAATCTTGGATTGTTGTCTAATATTGTTGGTTCTCTAATTGGAGGACTGCCTTTAACATTTCTTGTAAGTCTGGACTAGTTTTTATAAATTCCCTTAATTTCAAATTTAACATAAATCAAAGTTTGAAAAATGTAGTTCTTGACTTTTTACTCCAAATATTTTCCCACACTCAAGTCTTGACCATTTCATAAATATACCACCATTTACCCAGGTACTCAAGCCAGAAATCTAGGTGTCAGCCTTCATTCTTCTCTCTCACTGCACCCCTACATGCAGTCCATCAGCAAGGCCTGTAAATTCTAGCTACAAAATACATCTTGAATCCTGTCATACCTCTCTTCATCTTCACTTTCCCACCTTTGTGCATGCCATCATCATCTCTCATGTGGAAAACAATCTCCTATATGGCCTCCCCACCTCAGCTCTTGCTCTTTCCAAACCATTGCCCACGTAGTAGTAAGAGTGATCTCAAAATGCAACCAGGTCAAATCAAGCTCCTGCATAACTTGTACCTGCCTCTCTCTCCAACCTCATTTTCTACTTCTCCCCTTAAGTGCACCCTGCTCCACACACAGAAGTTTTCTTTCTTTTCCTTGAACTTGCCCTACTACTTCCCACCCCAGGGCCTTAGTAATGCTGTTCCCTTGGCATAAAATATGCTTCCTTGCACTTGTGTCATGGCTGGGTCCTTCTCATCCTTCAGGTCTCAGTTTAAATATTACCTTTCCCATAATTACTTCTTCACCACAGGTATTACTTTGTCTGCATTCTTGTTTTTTTCTTCTGTCAAACTTACTAAAATATAAGATGTATGAAAGCAGACATAGGTCTGTCTTATTGACCACTGTGTGCTCAGCAGAGCATACCAGAAGAAAAGAAAGAAAGAAAAAAACACCTGTTGATTGAATGAGCAGGACAAGTAAATGAGGACATGTCCCTACTCTCAAGAAAATTCCAGTTTTGTGGGAAGACACTGAACTTGAATCTATGGCAGAATATGATCTATACTATAGAAGAAGTCATACTGAGAACCATTGAAAAGCAACAAGTAGAGAAGCTGGGAAAGACTTACTGAGGGGATAAGAGTTGAACTCAAAGTAGATTTAGATAGTGTTATGGGTTGAATTGTGGCCCCCCAAAATATATGTCAACGTGGCTAGTCCATGATTCCCAGTATTGTGTGACTGTCCACCATTTTTCATCTCATATGATTTTCCTACATGTTGTAAGTGCTACCTCTATGATGTTACTGAGGCAGGATTAACGGCAGTTATGATAATGAGGCAGGACTCAATCTATAAGATTAGGTTGTGTCTTTAGCCAATCTTTTTTGAGATATAAAAGAGAGAAGTGAGCAGAGAGACAGGGGGACCTCATACCACCAAGAAAGAAGCACTGGGAGCATAGCATGTCCTTTGGAACTGAGATCTCTGCACTGAGAAACTCTTCGACCAGGGGAAGATTGATGACGAGGACCTTCTTCCAGAGCCGACAGAGAAAGAGAGCCTTCCCCTGGAGCTGGCACCTTGAATTTGGACTTCTAGCCTCCTAGACTGTGAGAGAATAAATTTCTCTTTGTTAAAGCTATCCACTTACGGTATTTCTGTTATAGCAGCACTAGATAACTAAGACAGATGGTACGGGCAGAGATGAGCCAAAAGAGCATTTCAGGCTGAGACAGCAGCTTATGTGAAGGCATGGAGGTGAGCACATTAATAGTGGCTAAGAGAACAGAGAATGATTTTGTATGAATGGAGTGGAAAGTGTACCAATCTGTTGATGGACATTTGCATTATTTTCATGTTTTCACTATTATAAACAATGCTTCATTGAACATCTTTGTACATATATATCACACACTTGTGTGAAATTTTACTTATACACATTTCTAGAAGTGAAATTATTTGCAAACTCTTTTGCAAAAGAAAGGAGAGAAAGAACAAACAAACCCAGTGCCATCGAGCTGATTCTGACTCATAAGTGGGGTAAAAAGAACAAAGTAAGAGGCAGGGTAAGAGAGAGCTGGAAGGTGGAAGGGGGACAGTAAGAGAGAGGTTGGTAAGAGGGGACTAAGGGATGAGAGGCAGTAGTGAGGGGGTAAGAGAGCACGGCATCAGGGTAAGGGAGTAAAAGAGGAGATGTATAAGAGAGAGGATAAGAAAGAGCAGGAGGTTGGGAAGGTAAGAAATGGTGGTAATAGAACCAAAAAACCAAACCTGTTGCCATCGAGTCAATTCCGACTCATAACAACACTATAGGGCAGAATAGAACTGCCCCATACTGTTTCCAAGGAGCACCTGGTGGATTCATACTGCTGACCTTTTGGTTAGCAGCCGTAGCACTTAACCACTACATCACCAGGCTTTTCCGGCAGTAATAGGTGGTAATAGGGGAGTAGGAAAAAACAAGTTTGGGGAGAAAGAGCAGGTAATTAAGAGAGATGGAGATGTAAAGGAAGTAAAGGGATATGAGATTAGGGTGGGAGTAAAAGAAATCAAGGTAAAAAAGAGTAGAGGGATAAGAGAGGGCAGGGGAAATAAAAGGGGGTTTTATAAGATGAGGCTGTTAAGAAGAGGAGTAAGGAAGCAGGTAAGAAAGAGGAAGTAAGAAGGATGAGGGTAAAAGTGAGCAGGGGTGGAGTAAGAAGAAATAAGGGCGGGGGAAAATATGGGAAGTGTAAGAAAGCAGGGTGAAGAAAAAGGGATAAGAGAGTAGAAGGAAGGCAAGAGAAAAAAATGGGCCCCAGCACCTCAGAACACCCCGTCCATCTTTTGGGCCCCAGAGTGCCAAGATGAGGCCCAACTCTCTGCAGCCTGCCTCAGCCCTCGCCCCATGCTGGATGGGATCATCCCACCTTCCACAGCTGCACTAGAGGCCCCTGTGGGATTTTCCCTGGTCTCCCTCAGTTCAGTGTTCCTGCTCCTAGGTGAGGAGACCCCAGTGGAGTTCCTGCCTCTCTCCAGGCACCTGCAATTAGCCTAAGAGCAGGCTACAGTGGCTGAGCACTCCTGTTCATCTGCTAATAGAGGGGGAAGGAAGGCTGGGGGGCAGAGGAGGGGAGAGGGGTGGCCTCACAGTGGGAGAGCGGCCTTTCTCCTTAATTAGACGACCCCCCTCAGTCCCCACACCCCCAGCCAGAGTCACCATGGCAACAAGTGGGTGAGCAGATTGCCTGGGGAGGACACCAGGCCTGTGGGTGGTGAAGCAGGAATAGGCAAGGAGCTAATGAAGGGAATGGAGGAAGAAGAGTGACATGGGGCTGGGAGGTAATCCAATTCCTTGGCCCCATGATGGCCAGCTGAAGCCACTACTGGCCCAGCTGCTTCAGAGGTGGCCTGGGGTCCTTTCTCAGGTGAAAGGCCTGGCACTCAGTGCTACCACCTAGGTAACAAACTCACCTTAGGCTCTACAGAACCTGCTCCCTAGATAGGCCTAGGTATCGTGCCCAGTCTCATTGGTGTTAGGAATGAACCAGAGGCAGCTGGTTTGTTTGGGCAGTCACAGGGAGTCTGGACACTCATCTACAAGGATCTGGGAAGAGCCATGACAGCCAGGGTTAGGAGAGCTGTGGGGCTTGCTGGAGGTAGGCCATGGAGGGAAAAGGAAAAAATGTCTCAGAACCAGTCAACAGTCAGAGTTGGAAAACCCTTGGAGATCTTTTGCTCTACAGTTTCTCAACCCTGGCTATATATTAGAATCACTCAGAAAGCTTTAAAAAAATATCCTTACCTGGCCCATATCATACCCCAGGTCAACTAGATCAGGGGAGGGTTAACCAGTAAGCAAGGTGGGCACGTATTGCATTGGGCAAATCTGTTGCCAAAAAAAAACCCTCTTTAAAGTGTTAAAAAGCAAAGATGTCACTTTAAAGACTAAAGTGCCCCTGATCCAAGCCACGGTATTTTCAGTCGCCTCATATACATGCAAAACCTGGAAAATGAATAGAATTGATGCCTTTGAATTACGGTGTTGGTGAAGAATATTGAATATACCACGGACTGCCAGAAGAACGAACAAATCTGTTTTGGAAGAAGTACAGCCAGAATGCTCCTTAGAAGCAAGGATAGCAAGACGTTATCTCATGTACTTTGCACATGTTATTAGGAGGGACCAGTCCCAGGAGAAGGAAAACCAAACCAAGTAAAAGTGTACACTACAGATCTGTGTGTACCTTTTTCATTGGGTAATCCGTCCCTGAACTGAGGCATAATCCTTGTGGGTGGGGCGTACCCATCTATAATTTTGAAAATTACCTCAGGTAATTTTAATACGCTGCCTGGCTTGAGAACCATCAGCTGAGTCCTACTTCATAATTTTATAGATGGAAAAACTGAGAACCAGAAAGGGGGAAAGGACTTGTCTACAGACACATTAAAATAGTGGTAGAGGGAAGGACCTGAAACCTGGTTTCCTGGTTCCAACACCAGGGCTCTTCCTATTGAACAATCCTATCAGCTACTGCAATGTCTAAACTCAGGGACAGGACACAAGGATGTGGGTGGGGGATGAGAGCTTAAGAGAACCAAGCCTGCTCTGGGGTTTCAGGCTCTTTAAACTCCTGCGCTAGCAGAAAGGGCTTCTCCATTCATGCTCTGTCCTCTGAGTTTAACCATCCAGGACACTTGAGGTAGCGGCAAAGGATGAGAGGGGTGGGAAGCCCCAACCTGGCAGTGCCCTTCTTTTCCTACAGGACCCCCTTTCCCACCTCAGCCCAGCCACCGCTGGGCTCAATCAAGTTCTGTCTGCTACAGCCTAGTTACTATGGAAACTGGGAGGGGAAGAAAGCAGGGAATAACTAGAGGGAACACCAATTAACCCAAAAAGGAAGCTGGGAAGGCTAGCCCATCCCTCCTCCCAGCTGGCCTGCTGAGCAACTCCTGAAATGGGAGAGGGCAAAATGTGAGGGATCCCAGCCCCTCCTGGGCTCTGCATCTGCCAGTTCAGGAAGGAGTGGGAGGATCTGGAAAGCATCACCCTCCAGCTCCCTGGCTTGCAACCCTGGTCAGGGAGTTTTCATTCCTACTCTCCTCTGGAAAGAAGTGCCTAACTTCTGGCCCTCAGGGTGCTATGTGCATGCGTGCACACTCACACACACCAAAGCCAGGGCTCAGGGCCAGAGAGTTTAGAAAGAGGAGGCCATCCTGCACCCCTTGGTTTTGGGCTGGAAAACCCTTCAGAGAGTTGAGCTTCATTTCGGTTCTTACCAGCCAGGAAGTAGGCAGTTTCCTTCTTGGATTCTAACTTCCTTCCTTCCCTAGGGCCTGTTTCCCCATCCAAATTCTCCCTACAGATCTCTTCAGGGCCTCTTGTCTTCTTAATACACCCTGGGACCTTTGGCCAGAAACCATAGCTGCAGAGCCTGTGAAGGCAAAGCAGCATCTAGGCTGGGCTTGGGAATGAGACCCACCGTCCACAGATGCCATGGCACATCTAGTAACCTCTGCTGCTCCTGGATTTTACAGATGGGGAAACTGAGGCCCAGATAAGGGGAATGCTTATCTAAGTCAGAGGCATGCAAGAAATCAACTACAAAGCCAGGATAAGAAGGCAGGTACCCTGACCTCTATTTCAATACCTCATTGCACTGCATCCATCAGCACACCTAGAATTTTGTGAGGGTCTTCATTGGGCGGGGTCTGAAAGGAGCCACATGCTCCGATTCCCAACTCTGAGCTTCCAAAGAGTTGGATCAGAACGGGGTAAGGTTAAAAAAGTCAGTCTCCCCACCCCAGGAAGAGATCGTGGACATAACTCTGGGGGCAGCAGTAGTTCATTGGGTGTGCACGGCCAGACTGGGATTAAAGGCATTACAGGGCAAATCCAGGTGGATGATAAGGCTTTACTTAAGTGGCTATAAAAATAAGGAACATCTGTCCTACTTCTCAGAATAAGCAGTCATGAGTCAAAGTGTCCTGGCCTGGAGGAAAAGTAAGGAAGATGGCTAGAGGGGTGAGTAAGAACCTAGAGCCAGCATGGTTCCAGAGGGTCCTCTCACCTCCAAGCCTCTTAGGTAGTCTGCTCAAAGGCCAGTGGCTGGGTGGGCCCGGTCTGGCTAGGAGTGGCCTGGTCAGTGGAGAAGCAGTGTCCCTAATGCAGGAACAGCTCTCAATGGGGCTAGATGATCCATGTCAATCAGGTGAGCAGAGGAGTCAGGTTCATGATTGCTCCAGAATGGAAGGGTCCTTGAGTAAGAGTCATCATTCCATCTCCCTATCTGCCGTTGGAATTTCCACTCCAACATCACTGCCAAACATTACCCAGCTTCTGATTGTATACTTCTTGTCATAGTAAGCTCACTCTCTCCTATCTTCAGACAACTCTAACAGTTAAAGAAGTTCTTCCTTCTTCTGAGCTGAGATAATGCCTCTTACTAGCTCTTGTGGGGACATACAGAACAGTATGCTTCCTATACCCCATGTCAGTCCTGTAGGTATTTGTAGACGTCCCTGAATCTGTTCTTTCCATTCATTTGTTCATGCAATGGACACTTTGTGAGCATCTTATCAGTGCCTGGCACTGTGCTGGGGTCTATGAATGACAGAAATGGGTAAGACAAAATTGCTGTCTTCAAGAAACAGTGGAGACAAGCATGTCAAGCAATTATAAGTCACTGTGATAAGTGGTATGTACTTGGTATAGTGGTGGCATAAAGGGAGGAGTGATAAACTATGCTTTGAGAGCTGAAGGGCAGGAAAACATTTCTGAGTAGGAAAGGGTTGAGTTGGGCTTAGAAAAATGAATAGAAGTTCACTAGGTGGCAAAGGAAGGGCCTAACTGCACATCAGGCAAAGGAATCAGCACACATAAAGGCCTGGAGGTGTGAAATACTGCTGAGTTCAGGCACTGTCGGTAGACAGAGGGTGCAAAAGTGGGCATGATGGAGACAAAGCTGCTGAGGGAGGCTGTGGCTATATTACCATATGCTCTGAATGCAGAGGAAGGGCTGAGCTTCATTCTATAGGCAGTGAGGAGCCTTGAAAGGGTTTTACATAATTGCTTACTTAAAGATCACGATCACCTTCATGGAAACCCTGGCGGCATAGTGGTAAGTGCTACGGCTGCTAACCAAGAGGTTGGCGGTTCAAATCCACCAGGCGCTCCTTGGAAACTCTCTGGGGCAGTTCTACTCTGTCCTATAGGGTCGCTATGAGTCGGAATCAACTTGACGGCAACGGGTTTGGTTTATTTTAGTTTATCACGTTCATGACTAAATTTTCAGGCTTATGTCTGAAAGTGTGGACAATGGAGCAAAGACTTCAAGACCAGTTAGGAGACTATTGAAACAATCTGAGAGACGAGAATCTCAACTAAGGCAGCAGCAGTAGTTAAGAAAGGAAGAGGAAGGGGTCAATGTGAGAAGACATGTTAAAGAGGCAGAATCAACAGAATTACTAATGATGTGGAGATTACGGGTGAGGAAAGAGTTCAGGATGGCTCTCAAATTTCTGGCATGGATGGCTGGATGAACAGTAGCTTCCTTCATGAAAGCAGGGAAAACAGGAGGAGCAGTAGATTTAGAGGTGAAGAAGATAAATTCAGTTTTTGGTGATGTTGACTTTGAAGTACATGTGAGTCAGCTAGGTGGAAATTCCAGGAGGCAGTTGTACATAATAACCTGAGCTCAGGGAAAGGGTCCAGGATAGAAATAAAGGTTTGTGAGTCATCAGGTTTCAGAGCACGTGTTAGTCATCACAACATAGTAGGACTACACTTCTGTACACTCTTTAAAGTTATGCATGGCTGCGTGACTTACTTTGGCCACCAATGAAACGCGAGTTGAAATGAGATGGATTACTTCTGGGGTGAAGCTTTAAGAGCTGCTGTATGATTTTCCGTATTCTCTTCCCTCTACTGCTGACTATGGAAGAAGTGTTGAGATGAGCTCTCTACTATCCTGGGTCTCTTGGTGACTATCATGAGCAGAGACCCGCTGCTGACCTGTTTTGGACGTGTATCATGAGCAAGAAATAACCTTTTGTTGTGTTAAGCCTCTAAGATTTGGGGGCTGTTCATTACCACAGCATAACCTAGTTCACCCTGAGTGATACAACAGTAGTGGGAGCCAAATAAGTGGATAAGATTGCCTAGGGAGAGTGGGTAGACAGAGAAAAGGATCAGCAGTGGATCCTTGCAAAACACTAACATTTAAAGGCAGGTGGTTAAGTGCTTGGCTCCTAACCAAAAGGTCAGCAGTGTGAACCCACCAGACACTCCATGGGAGAAAGGCCTGGCAGTCTGCTCCTGTAAAGATTACAGCCTTAGAAACCCTATGGGGCAGTTCTACTCTCTCCTATATAGGGTTGCTATGAGTCAGAATTGACTCAACGGCAATGGGTTTGGTTTGGTCTTTTGGAGGAAGGGAATCTAAGGAATATGAAGAAGTAGTTTAAAAGAAAATAGAGAGAAAGAGAACAGTGTGTTCTGGAAATTAAGGGAGGAGACAGTTTCAAAGAATAGGGAGTGGTCAACAGATAAGGACAGGGATGGGATATACTGGCTTTGACAATTAGAAGGCAGTGTCATCACAGCGGAGCCCTGATGGTGCAGTGGTCAAGAGCTTGGCTGCTAACCAAAAGGTCGGCAGCTCAAATCCACGGGGAAGTTCTACTCTGTCCCATAGGGTCGCTATGAGTCAGAATCGACTTGACAGCAACAGGTTTGGTTTTTGGTTTGCTCATCATGGTAAGAGCTCTGGTGGTGCAGTGGCTTAAGAACTCAGCTGCTAACCAACAGGTTGGTAGTTCGGATCCACCAGCTACTCCTTGGAAACCCTATGGGACAGTTCTACTCTGTCCTATAGGGTCGCCATGAGTTGGAATCAACTCAGTGGCAACCGGTTTGGTTTTTTTGTTTTCTCATCATGCTGAGAGCAGTTTCAGTGGAACAGTGGGAGCAGAAACCAGACTGTAGTAAATTGAAAAGGGAATATAGATAGCTGTGTGTAGACTACTCTTTCAAGAAGCCAAATGTTCCCAGTTCTTTCGACTATCTCTCCTGGGATGTAGTTTCCAGTCTTCTCTTCCCATGGTTGCTCACATTCAGATAAGTTCCTATTTTTCTGTGTTCCTTGGAAAATCAAAAAGACCATTGCTGTCAAGTTGATTCCAACACATAGTGACCCTATAGGACAGGGTAGAACTGCACCCTAGAGGGTTCCCAAGGCTGGAATCTTTACTGGAATCTTTACTGGAATCAGACTGCCATATCTTTCTCCCACGGAGTGGCTGGTGAGTTTGAACTACTAACCTTTCAGTTAGCAGCTGAGCTCTTAACCACTTCACCGCCAGGGCTCCTTGGAACTGAACAAAGTTCCCCCAGAAAGTTCCCAGATAGGGTTTATTAACACAGAGTCGAGTAGAAGTATCAGCTCTCTCAATCTTAATCTGGTAATGCAGCCTAAGATCACATTTGTTCTTTGGAGGACCACAGTCATATTCTTCTGGTAACTCTTAGAAGATGGAGACAGAGAGGTCTACTTGGAGTGTGAGATCTAAGACACAGCCCAGGTCAAAATCACAGCACCAAGCCTAAGCCCTCTGGTGAGACAGCTGTATAAATTAAGCACCCATGAGACTGTAGGTTCCCTGAGGATAAAGGTTGTATCGTACTTATCTGTGCATAGCCCTTAAGGTCTCACACGGAGCTGGGTATATAAAACGTGCTTGCCAAGTACTTGAAAACCAAGCCTCCCGCAACTAGCCCAGACTGGAGCAAGGTAAAGAGTCCAAGAAAAAAGTGGAAGCGATGGCTTATGTAATGTATTTGCATGACATTTTATAGCTCTGATGGAGAAACGGGTGATGCATTAATGAAAAGTACGTAAAAAACCAAGTAAACAGAAAAAAGAGGCAATAATTAACTCCAGGGAAAATAAGTTGTCCAAGAAAGGAAATGTTATCGCAATATTCTAAATGATTTGGCTGTGAACAGTATTTATAATCCTAATAATGTAAACATGCAATATTGTTAAAATCAGAAATTATGATAGGTCATTATTAGCCATGTGAGGGGAGGTAAGTACGTGTGCCCATATAATGTTGCTCATAAAAAGTCAATAGATATTTAAAACAAAACAAAACAAAAAATCAAGAAATAGCAGTACTAAATTAAAAAAAAAAAGAAATAGCAGCACTGGCATGTCATTTAGAAATGTCGAAGAAAATATCAGAAGAAACAACTAAGAGAGTTGGAAGTGTGTAACTCTGAAGAGTGAGACTCAGGTAGAATAAAGCGCTACTCCTGTTTTAATTATAAGCATTGATCTATATATATATCTCCATATCATGTATCTATATCTATCTACCTATCCTAATTATCTAGTGCTGCTATAACAGAAATACCACCAGTGGGTGGCCTCAACAAACAGGAGTTTATTCTCTCACAGTCCAGTAGGCTAGAAGTCCAAATTCAGGGCTCAGCTCCAGGGGAAGGCTTTCTCTCCATCAGTTCTGGAGGAAGGTCCTTGTCATCAATCTTCCCCTGGACTAAGAGCTTCTCAGAGCAGGGACCCCGGGTCCAAAGGATGCGCTCTTCTCCTGGCACTACTTTTGTGGTGGTATGAGGTCCCCCTGTCTCTCTGCTTGCTTCTCTCTTTTATATCTCAAAAGAGACTGGCTTAAGACACAACCTAAAATTGTAAACTGAGTCTTGAATCATTAACATAATCGTTGCTAATCCCACCTCATTAACATCATAGAGGTTGAATTTATAACATATTAGGAAAATCAGATCAGATGACAAAATCATGGCCTAGTCAAGCTGACACATATTTTAGGGTGACACAATTCAATCCATGACACTATCTATCATCTATCGATCTATTTATCTATTCTTGTCACTTGTACATGTTTCCTAAAATTAAAAACATATTACTTTGAGAAAATTAAAATAAAAACATAAACTGATCTGCAGCCATGAACCTCACAAATAACAAAACAAAATCCCCAAGATTTGACCTGACCAACCTTACCAGACTCAGTTCCACACTGCCCCGCCTTGGCTTATCTGCTCCATCATCACTGGCTTGCCCATGGGCTTGGGCCAACGGATCTAATAAGGGGTCCCACAGCCAGAGAGAAAGGAGCTAAGATGAGAGGAGGGGAGCTCTGGAGGCTTCTGTGCCATGGCTGTGCAAGCTACCTCAGGAATGGTGCCACTGTGACAGTGACAACCACTGCTTTCTTTGAGCTGCACACAGACGTGCACAGCATAAAATCCCACTTTCCCCCCCTCCCTCCTGCCAGGCACACCTGTTTGCCACACACAGCTAGTTCTGGGCCCAGGCCCAGGAAGCAATCTCCAGCCTTCTGCAAGGATCACCATGAAACCAGCTCCCTGCACTTATCTTACCTCCTTCCCCAAACGCCATGCTTTGCTACACAGATGAGAGGCTGGAGAGAACAGGGACCTGATAAAAGATGACTGTTAGCTGTGCTGGGTCTCTGGGGATTAGGAGTGAGGTGAATCAAGGTTTTGGAGTCCTTCCATCTCCCTCTCTGCCTCTCCCCTCCCCTCCGCCCATTTATGCATGTCTTTGTGCCCTCACTCACTAGAATCTCTCCAGTTGCCTTCTGGCTCCTAACGGCCCACCTGTACCCCAGGTACTTCACCTCTTGTCCCAAAGAACCTTCCTCTCCATTCCCTAAGGAGCCCGCTCTAGTGTTATCAATCTCAGTTGGGAATTAAGCAATCATTTGAATTAAACACAATTAAGGTGAGAATAATAATGAGCCCAAAAACCCACTGCCGCCGAGTTGATTCAGACTCATAGTGCTATATTAAAAAAAAAAAATAGCGACCCTATAATAAAAAAAAGTGCTTACTACATGCCAGGCTCTATTCTAAGCACCTGATAGCCACCGTTGAGGTAGGGGCCAGCTATTTACAGATGAAGACAGGGTGACCCAAACCAAAAAAAACCCACTGCCTTCGAGTCCATTCTGAGTTATAGCTGCGCCATAGGGTTTCCAAGGCTGTAATCTTTATGGAAGCAGACTGCAAAGTGTCACATCTTTCTCTCTTGGAGTGGCTGGTGGGTTCGAACAGCCAACCTTTCAGTTGGTAGCCCAGCACTTAACCGCTGCACCACCACAGCTCCTTCAGGAGACCCAGAGAGTTTAACTTGCCGAGGACCACACAGCTAACAATAATAATGGTGGTTAGCATTTTTTGAGCGCTTTCCATCTCGCAGGCACTGTTTTTAAGAGATTAGCATGGGGTACATCATTTAAGCCTCATAAAGACCCTATTTTCTTAGTTTCATAGGTGAGGAGAGTGAGGTTCCAAGAGAGATTAAAACACGTTGGAGGTCTCAACAACTATTCCACAGAGAAGACAGATTTCAAAATGGAATCTGAAACCAGGTTCAAGCTCTTATACACTATACTGGCCCCTGGGATGGTCCCTCCAATTGAACAACACTGTTGAAGTAACTAGCTTGTTCCTCAAACGAATCTCTTTTTGATAGAATTTCAGGTCAAGTTGGGGAGAGAATTCTAGGTCTGGGAGGGTGCCTTTCTGAAATAAGTCTATTTAGCCCACTCCCCATATGAGTAAGGGGATACAAAAGATCATTTCCATTCTCTCATCAAAACACTCTCTTCCCTCTTTCCTTTAAACACACACACACAACCTGGGAGATGGAATTGTTAAAACAGGGCTTTGAACCTGTTCATTCTGGTTCAAACCCCTGCTGAGAATTTGCATTTCCACCCCAGATATACTCAGTCAGAATCTACATTTTAACAAGTTCCCCAGATGATTCTCCACCCCCGCCCCCGCCGGCTGTAATTTTTTTTTAATAATTTTTAGTTTCTCATTAAATAGTTAATACACAAATTGTTTCGTGGCATTGGTTGCCAACCCTGCGATGTGTCAACACTCTCCACTTCGCCACCCTAGGTTCCTTGTTTCCATTCGTACAGTTTACCTGTCCCTTCCTGCCTTCTCCTCTTCACTTTTGGGCTGTTGTGCCCATGAGTCTCCTATACATGATTGAACTATGATGCGCATCCCTGATGTGTATTCTTTTTGGCCCTATAGACCCTATCTAATCATTGGCTGAAGGGTAAACCTCAGGAGTGACTTCAGTACTGAGTTAAAAGGGTGCCCGGGGGCCATATTCTAGGGGTTTCTCCAGTCTCTGTCAGACCAGCAAGCCTGGTCTTTTTGTGTGTGTGTGTGAACTTGAATTTTGTTCTACATTTTTCTCCCCCTCTATCCAAGGCCCTCTGTTGTGATCCCTGTCAGAACAGTTGGTTGTGGTAACCAAGCACCACCTAGTTATTCTGTGCTCAGTCTGGTGGAGGTTGCGGTAGTCATGGTCCATTAGTCCTTTGGACTAACTTTCCCTTGTGTCTGGTTCTCTTCATTCTCCTTTGCTCCAGCCGGAATGGGATCAGTAGATCTACCTTAGATGGCCACTCGCAGGCTTTTAAGACCCCAGTAGCTACTCATCACAGTAGGATGTAGGACATTTTCTTTACAGACTATGTTATGCCAATTGAGCTACGTCCCCTGAGATTATGGTCCCCAGACTCAGCCCAGTAACTCGGTCTCTCAGGGCGTTTGGATGTGTCTGTGAAGCTTCCATGACTTTGCCCTGGTCAAGTTGTGCTGACTTCCCCAGTATTGGGTCCTGTTTTACCCATCACCAAAGTTACCACTTATCTACTGTCTATCTAGTTTTATCTAGTTAGTGTTTTTCCCTCCCATACCTGCCCTCTCTCATAACAATCAAAGATTGTTTCTTTCTGTGTGGAAACATTTTCAAGTGTTTTTATAATAGTGGTCTCATACAGCATTTGTCCTTTTGTCATTAACTTCTTTCACTCAGCATAATGCCCCCAGATTCATCCATGTTGTGCGATGTTTCGCAGATTCATCATTGTTCTTTATCACTGTGTAGTATTCCATTGTGTGTACGTACCACAGTTTGTTTATCCATTCATCTGTTGATGAGTCCTTAGGTTGTTTCCATCTTTTTGCTATTGTGAATAATGCTGCAATGAATATGGGTGTGCATATGTCTATTCCTGTGACAGCTCTTATTTCTCTAGAATATATTCCTAGGATTGGGATTCCTGGGTCATATGGTATTTCTATTTCTAGCTTTTTAAGGAAGGGCCGTATTGTCTTCCAAAATGGTGGTAACATTTTGCATTCTCCCTAGCAGTGCATAAGAGTTCCAATCTCCCTGCAACCTCTCCAGCATTTGTTATTTTCTGTTTTTTAATTCGTGCCAGTAATGTCAGGGTGAGACGGTATCTCATGGTAGTTTTGACTAGCATTTCTCTAATGGCTAGTGATTTCGAGCATTTCCTTATGTGTCTATTAGCCACCTGAACGTCTTCTTTGGTGAAATGTCTGTTCATATCCCTTACCCATTTTTAATTGGATTATTTGTCTTTTTATTGTATTTTAGGGACTCTAGTGTTGACCCTATTTTTTCTTCCATGATCTTTATAGTTTTTGCTTGTATATTTAGGTGCTTGATCTATTTTGAATTAGCTTTTGTGTATGGTGTGAGGTATGGGTCCTGTCTCATATTTTTAAAGATGGACATCCAGTTTTGACAGCATCATTTGTTAAAAAGACTGTCTTTTTCCCATTTAATGGAGTTTGGGCCTGTGTCAAAGGACAGGTGGCCTTAGGTAGATGGATTTACATCTGAGTTCTCAATTCTGTTCCATTGGTCGATGTGTCTGTTTTTGTACCAGTGCCAGGTTGTTTTGCCTACCAGGGCTGTACAGTTGATTCTGAGATCACGTAGTATGAGGCCTCCTACTTTGTTCTTTTTCTTCAATAATGCTTTGCTTATCTGGGGTCCCTTGTCTTTCCATATAAAGTTAATGATTAGTTTTTCCATCTCGTTAAAGAATGCTGTTGGTGTTCATATCAGAATTGCATTGTATTGGTAGATTGCTTTGGGTAGAATTGACATTTTCACAATGTTGAGTCTACCTATCCATGAGCATGGTATGTTTTTCCATTATGTATGTCTCTTTTGTTTTCTTGCAGTAGTCCTTTTTTATTAACTTTTATTGAGGTTCAAGTGAACGTTTACAAATCAAGTCAGACTGTCACATATAAGTTTATATACACCTTACTCCGTACTCCCACTTGCTCTCCCCCTAATGAATCAGCCCTTCCAGTCTCTCCTTTCATGACACTTATGCCAGCTTCCAACTCTATCCTCCCATCCCCCCTCCAGACAGGAGATGCCAACACAGTCTCAAGTGTCCACCTGATATAATTAGCTCACTCTTCATCAGCATCTCTCTCCTACCCACTGTCCAGTCCCTTTCATGTCTGATGAGTTGTCTTCGGGAATGGTTCCTGTCCTGTGCCAACAGAAGGTTTGGGGACCATGACTGCCGGGATTCCTCTAGTCTCAGTCAGACCACTAAGTCTGGTCTTTTTATGAGAATTTGGGGTCTGCATCCCACTGATCTCCTGCTCCCTCAGGGGTTCTCTGTTGTGCTCCCTGTCAGGGCAGTCATTGATTGTGGCCGGGCACCAACTAGTTCTTCTGGTCTCAGGATGATGTCAGTTTCTGGTTCATGTGGCCCTTTCTGTCTCTTGGGCTCTTAGTTATTGTGTGACCTTGGTGTTCTTCATTCTCCTTTGCTCCAGGTGGGTTGAGACCAATTGATGCATCTTAGACGGCCGCTTGTTAGCATTTAAGACCCCAGACGCCACATTTCAAAGTGGGATGCAGAATGTTTTCATAATAGAATTATTTTGCCAATTGACTTAGAAGTCCCCTTAAACCATGGTCCCCAAACCTCCGCCCTTGCTCCGCTGACCTTTGAAGCATTCAGTTTATCCCAGAAACTTCTTTGCTTTTGGTCCAGTCCTTGCAGTAGTCTTTTGTAGTTCTCTTTGTATAGGTCTTTTACGTCCCTGGTTAGATTTATTCCTAAGTATTTCATTTTCTTATGTTCTGTTATAAATGGTATTGCTTTCCTGATTTCGTTTTCGTAGTTCTCTTTATTGGTGTATAGGAATCCAACTGATTTTTGTACGTTTATCTTGTATCCCGCAACTCTGCTGAATCTTTCTATTAGTTCCAGTTGTTTTCTTGTGGAGTCTTTAGGGTTCTCTCTATACACTATCAATTTTTTTTATCCTAAAATTTTATTTTATTTTATTGTGATTTACATGCAATTTTACAGTGCGAATTAGTTTCTCATTCAAAAATATATACACAAATTGTTTTGTGACATTGGAATTAATCCCTGCATTGTGTCAGCACTTTCCCCCTTGCCCTTTCCATCCAGGGTTCCCCATATCCATTCATCCAGTTTTTCTGTCCCTTCCTTCTCGTCTTTGCTTTTTGGGAAGATGTTGCCCATTTGGTCTCATATACGTGGTCAAGTATACAAGACCATAATTTGTTTATCCATTCATCTGTTGATGGCACTTAAGTTCTTTCCATTTTTTGCTATTATGAATAATGCTGCAATGAACTTGGGTGTGCGTATGTCTATTCATGTGATGGCTCTTATTTCTCTAGGATATATTCCTGCAACTGGGATTGCTAGGTCGTATGATATTTCTATTTCTAACATTTTAAGGAGGCACCATATTGCTTTCCCTAGTGGTTGTACTATACCACCAGCAGTATATAAGGCTTCCAGTTTCCCCTCAACCTCTCCAACATTTGTTATTTTCTGTTTTTTTTTTAATTAGTGCCACTAATGTTGAGGTGAGATGGTATCTCATTGTAGTTTCAATTTGCATTTCTTTAATAGCTAATGATCCTGAGCATTTCCTCATGTGTCTGTTAGCCGCATGAATGTCTTCTTTGGTGCAGGGTCTGTTCATATCCTTTGCCCATTTTTAAATTGAATTGTCTTTTTTTGTTGATGTATTTTTTAGATTTTAGAGATTAGACCCTTGTCAGATATGTCATAGCCAAAACTTTTTCCCAGTCTGTAGGTTCTCTTTTTAGTCTTTCGGTAAAGTCTTTTGATGAGCATAAGTGTTTGATTTTTAGGCAATCCCATTTATGTAGTTTATCTTCTGGTTTTTGTGCACTGTTAATTATAGTTTCTATTCTATTTATGCCACGTATTAGGGCCCCTAGAGTAGTCCCTATTTTTTTTCTTCTATGATCTTTATCATTTAAAGTTTTATATTTAGGTCTTTGATCCACTTTGGGAGTTAGTTTTTGTGTATGGTGCGAGGTACGGGTCATGTTTCTTTTTTTTTTTTTAACACATGAACTTCCAGTTTTGCCAGCACCATTTGTTAAAAAGATTGTCATTTCTCCATTTAATGGACTTAGGCCCTTTGTCAAAGATCAGCTGACCATAGGTGGATGAATTTATGTCTGGGTTCTCCATTCTGTTCCATTGGTCTATGTGTCTGTTGTTGTACCAGTACCAGGCTGTTTTGACTACCGTGGCTGTATAGTAGGTTCTGAGATCAGGTAGTGCGAGACCTCCCACTTTGTTCTTCTCTTCATTAATGCTTTGCTTATCCAGGGACTCTTTCCTTTACATATAAAGTTGGTGATTAGCTTTTCCATCTCATTAAAAAATGCTGCTGGTATTCAGATTGTGTGGATCACTTTGGGTAGAACTGACATTTTCACAACGCCAAATCTTCCTATCCATGGGCATGATATATTTTTCCATTTATGTAGGTCTCTTTTGGTTTCCTGCCATAGTGTTTTGTAGTTTTCTTTGTGTACGTTTTACATTCCTGGTTAGATTTATTCCTAAGTATTTTATCTTTTAAGGGGCTATTTTAAATAGTATTAGTTTCCTGACTTCCTTTTTGTAGTTCTCTTTGTTGGTGTAGAGGAATCCAACTGATTTCTGTATGTTGATCTTGTATCCTGCTACTCTGCTGAGTGGAATCTTTGGGATTCTTTATGTATAGTAGCATATCATCTGTGAAAAGGCATAGTTTTACTTCTTCCTTTACAATTTTGATGTCCTTTATTTCTTTTTCTTGCCTTATTGCTCTAGCTAGGACTTCCAGCACAATGTTACATAGGAGAGGTGATAAAGGGCATCTTGTTCTTGTTCCCATTCTCAGGGGGAATGCTTTCAGCCTCTCTCCATTGAGAATGATGTTGTCTGTTGGTTTTGTATAGATGCCATTTAGTATGTTGAGAAATTTTCCTTCTAGTCCTATTTTATTGACAGTTTTTATCCGGAATCGGTGTTGGACTTTATCAAATGCCTTTTCTGTGTCAATTGAGATGATCATATGATCTTTTTCCTTTGTTCTATTTATGTGGTAGATTATGTTGATTGATTTTCTAATGTTCAGCCGTCCTTACATACTTGGTATGAATCCCACTTAGTCACAGTGTATTCCTTTTTTGATATGGTGCTGAATTCTGTTTGCTTGAATTTTTTTTATTGTGCTTTAGATGAAAGTTTACAGCTCAAATTAGTTTCTCATACAAAAATTTATACACACATTGTTATGTGACCCTAGTTGCTCTCCCTATAATGTGACTGAACACTCCTCCTTTCCACCCTGGATTTACCATGACCATTCAACCAGCTCCTGTCCATTTCTGCCTTCTCATCTCACCTCCAGACAGGAGTTGCCCGTTAGTCTCATGTATCTACTTGAACAAAGAAGCACACTCTTCATGAGTATCATTTTGTGTCTTATAGTCCAGTCTAATCTTTGTCTGAAGAGTTAGCTTTGGGAATGATTTTAATTCTGGGTTAAGAGAGCGTCCATGTCTTCCAGGGTTCCTACAGTCTCAGTCAGACTATTAAGTCTGGTCTTTTTACTAGAATTTGAGGTCTGCACCCCACTTTTCTCCCGCTCTGTCAGGGACTCTCTGTTGTGTTCGCTATGGGGTGGTCATTGGTGGTAGTATTGGCTAGAGTTTTGTTAAGAATTTTTTCAATTATATTCCTGAGAGATATTTGGTCTGTAATTTTCTTTTTTTTGTGGTGTTTTTGCCTGGCTTTGATATCAGGGTTATGCCGGCTTCATAGAATGAATTCAAGAGTATTCCTTCCTCTCCTATGCTCTGAAATAGTTTGAGCAGTACTGGTGTGAGTCATCTCTGAACGGTAGAACTCTCCACTGAAGCCTTCTGGGCCAGGGCTTATTTATTTATTTATTTATTTATTTTGCCGCTGTTGGGAGGTTTTTTTTTTTTAACCTCTTCAATCTCATCTTTTGTTATGAGTCTGTTCAGATTTTTTCATTTTGTGTTTGTTTAGGGAGGTAGTCTGTTTCTAGAATTTGTCCCTTTCCTCTAGGTTCTCAAATTTGTTGGAGTACAATTTTTCATAATACTCTGTTATGATCCTTTTTATTTCAGTTAGTTTTGTTGTAATGTCCCTCATCTCGTTTTTTATTTGGGTTATTCACTTCTTCTGTTTTTCCTTTGTCAGTTTGGCCAATGGTTTGTTGGTTTTGTCGATCTTTTCAAAGAACCAACTTTTAGTCTTGTTGATTCTTTCTACTGTTTTTCTGTTCTCTATTTCATTTATTTCTGCTCTAATTTTTATTATTTCCTTTCTTATGGTGCCTACAGACTTCTTTTGTTGCTCTCTTTCTATGTGCTCAGGTTGTTGGGCTGATGTTTTGATTTTGGTCCATTCTTTTTTGATGTGTTCATTTACTGTTATAAATTGCCCTCTGAGCACTGCCTTTGCTGTGGCCCAAAGGTTTTGGTATGATGTATTTTCATTCTCATTTGATTATAGGAACTTCTTAATTCCCTCTTTGATTTCTTCTATTACCCAGTTATTTTTAAACAAGGTATTACTCCGTTTTCATGTTTTTGATTCTTTTTCCTTGCTCTTCTTGTTATTGATTTCTACTTTACGGTGTTGTGATCAGAGAGAATGCTTTGTATTATTTCAGTGTTTTGGGTTCTATTGAGGGTTGCTTTGTGGCCTAAAATGTCATCTATTCTGGAGAATATTTCATGTGTGATGGAAAAGGATGTATACTTTTCTGCTGTTGGGTGGAATGTTCTATATATGTCTATGAGGTCAAGTTGGTTGACTGTGGCCTTTAGATCTTCTGTATCTTCGTTGATTTCTCTCTAGATGTTCTGTCCTTTACTGAGAGTGACGTGTTGACATCTCCTACTATTATTGTGAAACTATTTCTCTTTTCAGTGTTTTTAGAGTTTGTTTTATTTATTTTAGAGCACTGTTGTGGTTTATACATAGATATTTATTAGGGTCAGATGATTCTTATGTATAGTAAATCTTGAGAACCACTGCTTTACTAGAGTTCTCAGAATTGGTCCGTAACTAGCAGCATTAGCATCACCTGAGAACTTGTAAGAACTGCAGGTTCTCACAGGGGTTCAAACAGGAATGAATGGGTTCGAAGTCCTGGTTGAGAAGAGGTGAACACTGCTTTGCTTCTTCCAAACACACCGGTTTCTATCTAGAGCCTGGGGCTCACTATTCTTGCTCTAATCTATGGCAATTAGTGAAGGGAGGGCTACTGTCCTAGTAGAAAGATCTTCTTGCCTTAGGTCATGAGTTATCCTGATCCAGGTATGTCTTAACATCAAGGGGCTTCTCCAGAAGCTTTGCCCTGGAAGACTCCAGTGCTACAGTTCATTTCTTTAGAAAGGTCACAAGGTAGCTGTGCGCTCCACCTAATTAATTGTTCCTTCTCCCCATCTTACTCCATAAGTGCTCTTAATCATGAAGCCTTTGCTCCAGCCAGATGAGGAGTTAGTCAAAGCTGTGTTCAGATTCTAGCTCTGCTACTAACTAGATGTGTCACCTTGGGTAAATTGCCTACATGGAGGCAGGGAGTGGGCCACTAATGTGCTATGTGACTGTCGGCAAAGTACTTTCCTTCACTGGGCCTCAATTTGGATACAGATAGTCCCCAGGGAGGAGCAGAGCCCTGGTGGCACAATGGTTAAGAGCTCGGCTGCTAACCAAAGGGTTGGCAGTGTGAATGCACCAGCTGCTCCTTGGAAACCCTATGAGACAGTTCTACTCCATCCTATAGGGTCACTAGAGTTGGAACCAACTCGATGGCAATGGGTTTGGTTTTTGGTTTTAGGGAAGGAGCATGTATGGTGGGAAGACAGGTTCAAACATCTTTAAACTCAAACAGTCCTTTGGTCAAATTCCAGGTCTGCTCATACCAGATATGAAACCTCAGGGAAGTTACTTAACTTCTCTGATCCACACTTTCCTCATCGGCAAAATGGAGATAATAAGCGTAACTATCCTTACATTTCTGTAAATGATGTCTGTAAAGCAACTAGCACAAAGTTTTACATTTAGTATAATTATATTAGTACATATTGGGTAGTATCATTTTCTCCTGGCATTCAAATCCCTGGATTTCAACTGGATTCAAATCCCAGCTCCAACTCTTACTAGCTGGATGGCCTTCAGCTAGTCACTTAACCTCTCTGAGGCTGTCTTCTCCTCTGTAAAATGGGGATAAATATAAATGCCCCTCAGAACGTAGATGTAAGAATCAATCAAGATTGATGTATGCAAAGGAGCCCTGCTGGCACAGTGGTTAAGTGCTTGGCTACTAATCAAAAGCTCGGCAGTTGGAACTCACCAACCATTCCATGGGAGAAAGATGTGGCAGTCTGCTTCCGTAAAGATGTACAGCCTTGGAAACCCTGTGGGGCACTTCTACTCTGTCCTACAGGGTCACTATGAGTCAGAATTGACTTGACGGCAATTTTTTTTGTTATTATGTAAAGTGCCTGAGATAGTTCCTTTCTTTCTCATTTCCTCCTTTCAGCTCTACGATTTAAAGAAATGGAAAAAAAAATCTTCCATAGATGTGATCAGAAAAGGGCTAATATCATTAAAACATTTAATAGAGTAAACAAACAAACAAAAAAAAACCCACAGGACATGAACAGACAATTCATAAAACAGGCAATACAAATGGCTTATAAACAAGAAAAAAATGTTTGACTTAAGGAATGCAAATTAAAAGCCAGTGCTATGCCATTTTTCAACTACCAAATTAGTAAAGCATTAAAAATATGATAATACCCAATGCTAGAAAGGCGTGGTAAGATAGGCAGCCTTACACTTTTGGTGAAGGTATAAACTAGAATAATCCTTCTGGAAAGAAAGTCGGTAATATGTATCAAGAGCCTTAAAATGGTTAATACCCTTTGATTCTATAAATGTAGTTCCAAAAGTTCATCCTGCAGAATAATGTTTATACTCCCATTTGTATGTTAACAAAGGAAAAGAAAAGTCATTCTGTGTGTAAATGTTTATGCAAGCCCAGAGAAGGGGTGGAAAGATATCTACCAAATTGCTAACATCAACATTGGTGACCTGAGGGCAGGGAAGGGTATAGAGAGATTATTAATGTTTTCTTTATAAACCTCTCTCTTGTTAGATTTGGTACAATGAGCATGCATTATTTTGAGATTTTAAAAACTCAGGAAAAGGAACAACAATGTTAACAATCCAGATATACTCCTGATGAAAGAAAAGAAATTGGAACAATCTGAGCAAGATTTAAAAATAGGCATGCCAAGAAGTCTCAGTGATAACATCCATAAAACAGCATAAAATGATGGGCAAAAATAACCAGAATGGAAACAAAAACTTGTAGATCTATAAAGACCCAAAAAGAAAACCTGAAAATGAACAGCAGATTACAAAACTCAATAGAAGAGCTGTGGCGGCTGTGAGAAAGCAACACTCAGACCCTCTGCAGGGAGCATAACTGATCAACAGCCCAGTAGATGCCCTTAGGGACCCACCATAGTGTTTGAATCACACAGGGCACTAATGTAGGTCCATTCCTGCAAGACTCAGGATGCCTTTAATGGGTGACTTTGGATCAAAGACTCACCATGGTCTGGCCAAAACTTTTTTGGGACTGAGCCGCCATCAGAGACTCTTCCTACCCAACCCTCCTTCCTTCATTCTCTCTTTACAAGCTTATACCTTCATCACTGTTTGAAGTCTCTCTCCATCTTCTTCTGCTCCCTTTTCTTTTTCTTTCACAGATATTTTCCCCAACAAATCCCTTGTTTATTTTTTTTTTAAAAAAGAAACCTCAGTAAAGTAGAAAAATAAGGAAAAAATTAATTATAGTCTTGTGATGGAATATTGTACGTTCATTAAGAATGATGTTTATGAATATCTAATTACATGGCAATATACTCAGTGTAACAGTAAGTTAAAAAGAGCAGGATAAAAAACTATGGTTTCAACTAAGTAAAAGTATATAGTCACAGAAAACCGTATTAGAAGAAAATACACTATAACCTTAAGAGTGTCTCTGGGACTTTTTTTCTTGTTATATTTCTATTTTCCAACATTTCTCAAAGACTTTTTTTTTTTTGGTAATTGGAAAAAAAGTATTTTAAAAAGATTCCAAGTCTATAATAATTCTGATGGATTAACTTGGTTGGAAGTTTTAGTTGAGCTCAATACTAGACAGACATCCTTACCTTTCATAGATCAGCAAGTCAGCCATGCTGTCTGCTTAAAACCAAAGGCAGGAAACAATGGGAATGCCCACAACCACCAATCTTTCTCCTCCAAAACAGGACCTGGTGGGTTAGCACTTTATTCCACCCCCAAGAGAAGCCTAAACAGTCCAGGGACGGGGCTGGCCTAAACCCTGGCATGAGAGTTGGGCCTCCAAACCCCAGGCCAGGCATCAGCAGGCTCTGGAGCAACAAGGTCTAACTGCATTTGTTTTCTCTTCCAGCTGTACCAACAGATGCCAGGCCAGGCTAAGGTATGCACTAGGCCTCCTGCCCAGGTTGATCCTTCCTTTTATGCTCATTGGGCTGATTGGGGCTGAATATATAACCGATATACCTAACCTCTAGACTGGAGGAAGAAGGCAAGAGGAGGCCAGCTCCTCCCATTTCCTTTGTAGAAGCCTGCAGATAAAAAAAAAAAAAAGGAGGGAGCAAATACCTGTTTCTATCCTAGGAAGATACTGATGGTTGTCACTGGGTCTCAAGGGCAAGAGACCGGGATGTTGAACAAAGAGGACATTGGTAGGTGCCCACTTTGGGTCTAAGCCACTCCAGGTACCCCCTACAAGTTGGCAATAGACTCTGCTGGACCTCCCCTCCAGTCAGTCCAGTCTCTCACGCCAGTATTGCCTCTGATAGCTGGAGGAGATTATTAACATTTTCTTTATACATCTGTGCAGTGGGGAAAGAACACAGGCTCTGAAATCAGACAGACCTGAGCCTGAATCCCAGCTCCCCTTTTAGCTATGTGGCCTGGGCAGTCACTTCCCTTTGCTAAGCCTCAGTTGCCTCATCTGTAAAATGGGGATAAAAATAGTACCCCCTCCTAGAATAACTGTTAGGACATATATAAAGCCCCTGTCTTCTCCCAGGCACTCAAAAGCTTGCAGTTTTGTTCTCCCTTTCCCTTTCTTCTTGGAGACAGCCTGCCTTGTCTTCTGGCCTGGAGACTTGTGGCTCAGCCTCCAGCTTTTCTCCAGAATCCATTCGAGTTGGTGCTTCAGCCCTTGGCAGTCCCTGTCGCTCTGCAGTAACTCCTTCTCTCCCTAGAACTAGCCTCAGCTAGCCCCACTAAGTACCTACTTGCCTCAGGTCTCAAACATTCAGGCTTTTCTAAACCCCCTCTTATGCCCAGGGAGAAATGCTGGTTCAACATCCCTGGCCACCTGTACTCACTCTGGTCTCTGTGCCTGTAACCACAAGAACACAAACGTACCCATTTCCCAAAGAACTACAAGGCCAGCATTGGAGAACGGTGCTTTTGGGGGCCCAGATCTGTCCAGACTCTCCAGAAGCCATGGCTGCACATGGCTTTTCAGCAAGTACCCTCCTGCACTGCTGGTCTAGGTGGCTGGGGCCCAACCTCAGAGCCAGCTGCAAGGACGGGCTGGGGGAGAGTTGGGGGCAGCAGCTGTGCTTTCTTGGAACTGCAGCTGGATTCTGCGTGTGGCTGAGAAATAAGATGAGGATGGCATGTTTGTGCAGACAGCTGGTAAAGAGCCTAGGGGGGCAGGAGCACAAAAGAACTGCCCTCAGGGAGTTTTTCTAGGGAAAACTATCCCCTAGCCTGAGGTGTTGGCCTACATCCCCACCCACACACAGAAGTATGGATGTATCCTTCCCCTGAGGTGCTGAGTCCTGGGGAGGGTACCCACACGCACCCACTGGCTTAGAAGCACCCTCTCATGCTTGTGCTCTGTTCAGAGATTCTTGACTCTCCTTTCAACTTACCCGCCCACTGTCTCCCCTTCCCTCCCACTGTCTCTCACTATCAACTCCCACATCCACATTGTTCAGTAGACTCTTCCAGCCAGACTATGATGTTAGGTGGGAGGCTGCTAGGCTCCCTTCCTCCACCTAAGTCCCCCCACCTCCACCTTCAGGAGATACCAGTGTAGCCTTCCTGGAAGTTCCTGTTGCTATGGTGACTATAGTAGTCAGGTACCAGCCTATGGAAAGGATGAGAAGTAGCCATGAAGAAGACTGGGGGATGTGTGTCTGTGAGTGTGTGTCTAGGTGTCTGAATATGTGTGCATGCACACATACACATGTCCACTCTGAGGGTGGAGGAGAGAAAGGAGAGAGGAGAAAGAGGGCACAGACAGGAAGAAGGGGAGAAAATGGGACAGGAGAAGTGATGACCAGAAGATAAAAAGGGGGCAAGAGGCAGTATGGGGAATAATGGAGGTAAGTGTGAGTAGGGTGTGAGGGATGTGAGGTGAGGAGGTATGGAGGTATTGAGGGAATAAGGTGCAGTGCCAGGGGGATAAAGGGAAAGGAGGCAGAGAGGGATGTGGGATATGGGGTAAGGGGTGTGAGGCGAGAGGTGGGAGGTGAGGAGAGTGGAGTGGGACGTGAGATGGGGGTGTCCAACTGTTAGAAGCAGGGTGGGGAGTGGGTAGGCGTGGGAAGGGAGAGTGAAACGAATAGGATAAAAGTGGGGAAGAGTGTGGGGTAAGGGCCGGGGGTGTGGGCTGAGAAGTGGGAAGAAGGGAGTGAAGTAAGAGGAAAAGGTGTGGGCTGTCAGAAGAGAGGGGGTGTGAGGAATAGGGAGAGAAGCTAGGGCAAACAGGAATTAGGAGTGGGAATAAGGGCAGAGATAGGTGAAAGAGTGTGTGTAGTATGGGGAAAGGAGTCGGTAAGGGGTAGGGTGGATTACTCAATAAGCAAAGTAAGCACAGGCTTACTTGTGCTTACTTACAAATCTGTGGTGAACAATTTCACATGGATTTCACCACGCCACTTCAAAGTGAAACCCATGTGATACTGTTCACTACAGATTAGTAAGTAAGCACAAGTAAGCCCCTTACCTTGCTTACTGAATCATCAGCCCCTGTCAGGGACTGTAAATTTGAAAAGAGACTTTGATTCTGTAAGAAGGTGCTGTGGGGTTGGGAGAGAGACAAATACCAGCAATACCTAGAAGCAGAATCCTTGATGTGGTGAAAAATGTGAAATTGTTCACTACAGATTAGTAAGCACAAGTAAGCCACTGCTTACCTTGCTTATTGGATAATCTGCCCCAGGGTGAGAGGTAGAATATGGATGATAGTGGGATGAGAAGGAAGTGGAGTGGGAGGGGGAGAAGTAAATTGGGAGGGGTTAGTTGTCTGAGGGAGAGGCAGTGAGACGTGGAGAGTGGGGTGATGTTTCAAGATGGGAGGGAGAAGGACCTGGGGTGAGATGTGGGAAAGGGGAATGGGAGAGATATGGGAACGGAATAAAGATTGGAAAGGATGAGCAGAAAAGGCCAAGAGGGGTGTTTGGGTGAAAAGTGAAGAGGCGAGGAAGTGGAGTGGGGGGGAGTGGGGCGTGTGGTAAGAAAAGGTAAGGTTTGGAAAAGGAGGGAGTATGGAAAGTAGGGTAAGGGTTTGGGGTAGGAGGAGGTTTGGGTGTGGGTTGGGCAAAGAGTAGTACCAGACCTAGGATAAGAGTTGAATGTGGGTGGAGGTAGCTGCTGAGAAAGGTGGGGGTTGGAAGGAGTGTAGCTTAGGGGTAAGGATTAGAGAGTGAGATGTAGAATGTGGTCTAGGGTGATCAGTAGAAGACTGGGAATGTTATGGGGTTGCTGGTATGTGGACGAGGGCTGTTGCGTGTGGGCTAAAATTTGGGAGGAATATAAGGGTAAGAGTGAGGGCAGGGTTGAGTCAGGTTTGGGGTGAGGGAGTTAGGAGTGGTGTGAATAGCATGAGGACATTTTCCTACTTCCATGTTTCATTCACTATATCCTCTGTCCCTGCTTCAGGATCTCTCATTCCTTCCCCTTACCAGGGCCCTGTCCTCACATTCCTTGGTGATGAGGAGATGAACTTCTGTGGATCTAAAGGCCCCTCCTCTAGGGGAGCCATGCCATGGTTCCCAGGAGCCATCTATTTACTGCCTCCTCCACCCCTAAACAGGGGCCAGGGCACCTTCTCTGGCTACAAAGATCTTGGGTCAGGAAGGCTGTCCACAGGGCACTGCTCCTTGCCTTTGAGCCTGGGTGACAACAGGGCCACTGGCCAACTTGGGGCTCCTGCCCTATGCCCCGTGTCCTGAGCGCCTTGCTCTCAGCACCTCTCATACCCAGCTTCAGCCGAGGAGTCCTGCTTGGCAGGAAAGCTGTGGCAGGTGGGAGGAGAGAGGAAGGCAGTGAGGCAGAAACAGCTGCCAACCTGAGTGGAGGAAGAGCAGGGCCCCAGCGTGTACGGGCAGACGGCAAGGCGCTGGTTCTGGCATAGTGCAGAGCGCCCCCTCCAGTGTGTGGGTGTTAGGCCCAACCTTACCCAGCCTTCCCCATCCAATACTGCTGTTCAGGAAGCAGGCTCTGTTTACAGGACTAAACTCTGGGCTGAAACAGACCTCAAGGGCCACTTGGTTCAACTCCTCCTTTAATCTGGTATTAGAGTCACCTATACAGCATTTCTCCCAGGGGTCGGTCCATATCAGCCCAGTTATTTCCTGGAAACAGAAGCACACCTCCTCCTAAGGCAGTCTTCTCCCTCTCTGGAAGAAGGGACAGGAAATAAGTGTTAACTGAGCACCTCTGAGGTGCCAGACCTAGGTGCTGTGCAGACATCTCATTAATAATGACCTCAAAGAGATGTTGCAATGCATTAGCCCCATTTTACAGATGAGAAAAATGAGGCTCAGAAAGTTGGAGTTCTAGCTCAAGGTCACACAGGTAATAAATAAAAGACCTGGGTTTGAACTCAAGATTTTCTGACTCTGAAGTCCCTCTGGTGCCAAGCAGGACATACCTCTTGTTTTTCAACATGACAGCTCTTCTGAGGTCTGAATTCAGAGATCACATCCTCCCAAGACTCCTCTTATTCATATAAAAGAGCCCCTGTTCCTTCAACTATCTCTCCTGTGAAGTGGGTTGCAGCCTCCTCCCCAACCTCGTCAGCGTGAGACCCAGAACCACGACAAAATAGAGTAGAATTATCATATCCCTCCTGAGTATTAACCTCTATTGATGAGACCCTATGCTGAAAGGAGAGTTGAGAACTGTCCTTCCCTTGGGCCTCTATCCTTTCTTGGATTAAGAGCTGTGAGAGAAGAGGTCAAAGTTTTGTTCCCATCTCCACCACTCTCCCCAGTCTGAATGTTCTGAATTTAGTGCAGGAAAGAGGCAGAAGTGAGGGTAAGAGGCAATCAGAAGCAAGGCTGGGGCATGGCAGGTTGGGAGGATGAAGAGCTGTGGGGGAGAAACCCCAATGGTCCAGCAGTAATCCTAAGAAGGGCTAGGAGGGCCACAGCGGGGGTAGGGCTTGGGAGTGTCCACCGGGCAATAAGGGAGGAGGGGGGCATGAACCCAGGGGTTGGGAGAGGCCAGGGTGGGGATGGGCATTGGTTCTGCCTAAGTTAACATTGCCCTGCTGTGTGAGAGGAAGTCAGTCGCACATTAAGAAAATGTTGCAGCTGGTACTAAATTGGGAGGTGTCACAGGCAGCAGTGAGGACAGGTATGATTCGTAGGGTCCTGTGTGGCCCAAAACAGGCGCAGACATTGCAAAGGAAGAGAAGAATTTCTGGGGCTGCCCAGAAAGGATGTGACTGAGGCACTTAGGACAGGTGCCTGGGAGGAAGAGGTCACCTGGCCCTGGAGCAGAGGCACTAGCCTAGGTTTCCAGAAGTACAGGAAGCCTCCTCATCCTGGCCTGTGGCTGTGGACTCTCCACCCAGTAGAATCTCTGAGGATGGGCTTCATCTCCAAAGGGTCCCACTTGGGGCAGAGGCTGGACAGAAGGGCTTGGAGCCCAGAGGCAGGCTCAGGTCTGGATGAAGAAGGCAACAAGGCCTGGGAGGGAGGTGAGGTGAGGGGCTGAAGAGAGAAGGGGCTGCAGGACAGAGGAGAGCAGGACTGTCTTTTTCCCATAGTGGCCTTTAATACAGCTGGATTTGAGAGCCCTGTAGGTCTGGGCCTCAGTTGAGGGAGAGGACACAGGAAGAGCAGTGGGAAAGCCAGGAAGAGAGCTGTGGAGTTGGTACTCCCCTTCTCCTGGCACAGCAGACAGCAAGAGAGGAGTTCTCTTGAGAGAGACTAGGAGACAAAGGGGAGGAGGGAGGGCCCTGGCCATTGAGAATTTGATGTGGGGCCATGGCAAAAGCACGGGCTTAGCACCAGAACACATGGGTTTGAGTGCTGGCACTACTGCTCATGAGCTGAATGACCTTGGTACAAATTGTCTGACCCTTCCCGCACATCAGTTTCCTCATCTGTAAAATGGGGGTAATGGCGCTGTCTGGGGCAGTTGTCATCTCAAAATGTATATGAAAGGGGTTGAAAACCATGAAACATTTCATCAATTTCAGGTGTTATTTTATTATTACAAAATACTATCAACCACCTCTTCTTATTTGAATCTCACAAGACCCAGGATGTGGGCACAGCAAGATTTATGAATGGGGAAAGAAAAGCATAGAGAAGTGAAGTGACTTGCCCAAGGTCACACCGCTAACAAGTAGTAGAGGTGAAAAGGACTCCTGACTCTGAGAGATCCTTTGTCTTTCTCCTACATCAAACTGCTTGGTAAAAACAGTCAACGTGAAGGATTATTATTTAGTGGGGGATCAGAGCTTAGAGCTGAACATAACATGAAGCAAACCCTGCGGGAAAGTTGTGGTGTGATCTCATTCATCTAGGTGACTGAGAAAAAAACCCAGTCAGGGCCATGGAGTCAGAGGGAGGGTCATAAAAGACAGGCATCCTTTGTTCCATCTACTAGTGGACTATGTCTCTCTGCTCTTACTGGGTGTATATGTCTGGGACTGACATCGAGAGTGTGTACCTCTATATGACAAACTGTGTCTTTCTTCATGTGACAGTACTTCTGTCTGCATGTCTGTGACACCATGAGGAGGTGTACATATGTGTGACAGGGTGTCTGCCTCTATGGCACTGTTTGTGGGTGTGATGACCTCTTTGTGTGTGACTTTGCCCGGGGGGGGGGTGGTGTATGGCAATGTGTGTGTGTGTCTGTTTGTACACCTTTAAGAAATGGAATATCTCATTTGGTAGTGTGAGTGAGGCAGTGAGTCAGCTGAGGCTGAGGGAGGCGGGAGGGAGACTGGTAGGTTACGAGAACAGGAAAAGGAGAAGGGAAAGTGAAGTCAGGAGCAAGGAGCTACCCTTTCTCTCCCCAACCTCCTGCCCCAAATCCCTAGGAGCTCACCAAGAGCATGGAGGCCCTACAGAAGCCCACAGAGGTTGTGCTGGATAGGAAGAGACATTTTCTGCCCCTCCCCAAAGCTTTGGATGGAGACGAGCTAGGCTTGGAGGCAACTGTCTCCCTCTCCAATTCTTAGCCCCAAGCTCGAGGCTGTGTAAGGCCACTGGTCTCCTTGTCACTTGACCCTTTGACCTTGCTGTTCCCTTTCCTGCCAAAGGCAGGCCACATGGCTCGGCTGGGCAAACAGGGCAGTAGCACCACATCCCACATTACCCCAGCCCCCATCCACCTACTGTCCAGAATGACCCTGCTGAGGGTCAGGAAGTTTCTTAACACTCAGCTCTGCCCTAGGAAGGCCATTCTGCAGCTGCCTCTCTTTTGGATGTCCCCAGCAGCCAGAAGCCCAGCCTTTCTTCCAGTGCCATCCCAGGGCACTGGGAAGGCACTGGGGAGGGAGATTTGTGATGTACCCTTTAACGGCCTTCCCACAGGCCACTGTGCTCTAGCCCCAGCTTCTTCTGGCAGGGGAGAGGAGCCAGCAGGTTCCCTCCTTGGGAAGAGACAGGCACTCTTGGGCTCCACCTGCCTGGGCTCTGGCCAGTCAATCTCAGGTTGTATAAGGTCAACAGTGTGGTGTTCCCCACCACCAGGAACACCCCTCCTCTCACCCCTCACTGGCAGGAGCCAACGCAGTGAGTGCTAGTTTGCCAAATATTCTCTCCCCCATTGGCCTTCCTCCTGCACCAGCCAGTCCCCTGGCCCCTACAGGGCTCTCAATTCCAGTCCAGAAAAAGAAGGGGGCACAACTGGCTGAGAATGGAGGCTGAAGGAACTCAATCCCTCTTTCCACCCCTTTGCCAGCCCCGGCCCTGTGACCCCTCCCACCTTACATGTGGAGGCAGGGCGTCAGGAAGCCCCAGCTGTAAGGTGCCCAAACCCGGAATTAATAGAAGTTGGTCAGGTGGTTACCTGACCTGAATCCCTGAGGCCCCTTTTGTGGGGAGGGTCCCAGGGTGGCACTCATAGAGCTGCACGAAGAACCGCGGGGGTGGGGGGATGGGCTGGTAGGGGGAGAAACCACCTTTTTTCTCCCAGTCCCATTGTCACTACTGCCGCCGCTGAGGCAGTCGCTCTGGTCGCGGACGCCAGTTCTTACCTTACAACCTTTCGTGCAGGACCGAATTGAGTACTCTTCTGCTTGTAAGTATTTATGCAACACGAGGTCAAACTCATCATATTTTTCCTGAGCATGTCGGTCCAGCCGCTGGTATGCCTCGATACAGTTGCTACATGCCTCCCAGGCCCCAGAGCCCGGACTGGCCACCATGGCCAGCAGGTCCCCCAGCAGAGCGTCCAGGCTGCAGTCCAGGCTGTCAGGGCGATCCATGCCCAACAGCAAGTCCCAGACAGTGTAGGTGTCGCAAAAGGAGAGAGTGAAGTTCCGAAAGTGGCCTTTGAGCAAGTTTTTTTGGGCGGAAGGGAACTCGGCCGGGGCACGAGGAGAGCCGGGGGGCCGCAGAGGAGGGGCTGGAGTAGTCGGTTCGAAAAGTCTCTGCAAAGATTGCAATTTGGCGCAAGCTGCGTCCAGCCCCATGGGCTCGGAGACGCCGCCGCAGTCCGGCCCGCTGCCGGCGGCGGGGGCGGCTTTGGTCAGGTTGCTGTATCTGGGGCCGCAGGTACCCAGGGGCGGGATGGGCTCGCCAGGCGGCGACGGCAAAGGCAGCACAGCGCTGGGAGGCACAGGCTCCTGCTCACCGCTAGCCCCCCAAGGCGGCCGCATGGCGCTGCTCAGCTCCCTGGCCCGGGGCCGGGCCCCCGCGCACAGCCACAAATGGTCAGCGAGCAGCACGATGAAGAAGAGCAGGGACGCTAGGGACAGTCGCCATCGCTGCGCCCGTTCGGAGTCGGCGCAAGGTTTGTCGCTCTGCCTGGGAGCCCAGCAGCAGCAGCAGCAGCAAATAGTCAGCGCAGCGGCGTCTTTCCCGGGCCACATCCAAGCGCCCCTGAACATATTTCAGGGGGATCCGGGCTGGAGTGGGGAGGCAGGCGCGAGGCCGGACGGTTTTCTCCGGCGGGCGGGATGCGCGCCGCTCCGCGCTCCTCGGCGCCGTCCAGGCTCTACCTCGGGGGCCGCATGGTGATGCAGGCCGGCCCGTCCGGGGTCCCGCTCAGGCCGGAGTCGCTGGGTGCCCTCGTCCGGTCCCCTCGCCCCTCCTGCGCTCCCTTGCTTGCAGCCCGGGCGCTGCCGCCCCGCCCGCTAGGCGCTGCCCGGCGTCCCAGCGGGGGGCGGTGCGGGGCACTGGGGCGGTGGCGGCTGCGGTGCAGCACTCCTCATAGTGTCTGGCCCCTCAGCTCCTGTCGGCTCCTCGCCACTCCACTCCGCGCCGGCGGCTGCCGGGCTTGCACTCTGCTCCCGCCGTCTCGGCTCAGCGCTGCTCTGCGCCCCCTCAGCGCCGCGGTGCCGGCTCGGCCTCCGCGCTCCGCTCCGCTCGCTAGCTTCGCGCCGCTCCTCTCCAGCCGGTCCGCCCGCCTGCTGCGCGCTCCGTGTTGCTCCCTGCCTATCTCGCGCCCTCCTAGGCCAGTCAGCCTGTCCGCCGCCCAGCTCCTAGGGCTTCGCTCGCGCTCCGGCCGTGCGTTGGGCCAGTCCCGGGCAGGCTCAGCTCCCTCGCCGCGCCGGCTGCTCCCGGAGTTCCGGCTCAGGGGGGCCACCTGGCTCCCGGCGGCGCCACAGGCGCCGGACGCGTACGCCGGGCTTTACTTAGTGCGCCTCTCGCTTCCGCTTCTCTTTCACACTGCTGTTACAGCCGCCAAGCTGCACGGCCCGGTGGCTCCTGCTGGCCATGCCCGCTCAGTCTGTCGCCATCTTCCGCTGTGCGGAGAACACCTTGAGCCCGTGTGTGAGTGTATTTGAGGGAGAGCGGGGCGGAGAAACAGGCACAGAGAGGAGGAGGGAGCCGGACTGGGGCCCCAACTGCGCCTGCGCCTCAGGACTCCCCCCCCCGCCCCCCCGCACCCCCGCAGCCTGTGCTGTTTGGGGATGTTTTCGGTCCACCCCCAACTCCATTCACTTCAGCGCCTCCGTTCATTCGCCTGCTCCCCGCGTGCACACGCCACACGCTGAGTTCCAGGCCTCTGCGCTCCTCCTCCCCCGCCAGCCCAGGCGCCAGCCTGCCTCCTGAGAGCTGCCCCTCACTCCCGCCAAGGGCTAGGGGACTTATAAGGCTGATTCTAGGAGGCAGGAGGCAGCTCCGTAGAGTCTCGCTGCATCCCTGAGTCGCCTCCCCCGTCCCTGTGACTAGGAGACGCTGGAGCCGGCTGCCGATCGGACCAGTCCCTTGTCCCCAACTCTACTGTCTCCTTCACTGTCCTGCCCGAGGCTAAGGCGGCTCCTGGTGCTGAAGGACAGCTCCCGCTGAGCTGCGGTAGAGCACTGAGCGTGGAGAGTGCCCTGGAGGGTGCAAGCCTGGGGGCTAAGATGGGTAGTAGTGGTGGCGTGTTGTTCCTGCCCTTAGATTTCCAGTAGCCCCCCCAACTCCTTCCCGCCGTCCTAGCTTCCTGGCTCCCCCTACAGGCTGCTGAGAATAGCTGAGCGAGAGTTGGTGAAGCTGCACCGCCAGGATGGAACCATGTGCTTGGGGCCCTCACAGTCATATGGCACTAGGAACTCAGACGTACAAACACCCTGCCGCGCCACTAACCTTGTTTGGACTCCTCCAAATTTAAAACTGGTCTAGTTGTCTACTTCCTTTCTTCACTCCCTCTCACTTCCAGTAACTGCCACATTACAATCTTTAATCAATCATTGCCAACAAGGATTTGTTAATACTAAGAATAATGACGATAACAGAAAATAGCCTTTATTGCTTGCCTAGGCACATGCATTATCTCATTTAACCTTCACAACAATCTCATGAGATAGATATTACTGTTATCTCTATTTACATATGAGGAAGCTGAGGTTTAGAATGGTTTAGCTGTCTAAGGTCACACAACTAGTCACCTGTGAAGCCAGGATAGAAACACAGGCAGCCTTGCTCTAGAGCTTTCTTAACTTTCCTGTAAAGCCCTGGAGAAATAGAAGGGTGGAAGACATAGTCCTGCCTTACAGGAAATCACAGTCTATATGAAGAGACAAGACATATAGGTTAATGGGAAGAGTTGTGGACTGAGGACTGGGTTCTGGTAATAGTTCTACCATTGAACATGTTGTGAACTCTTGAGAGAGGCCTTTGCCTCTCTGAGTCTTGGTTTTTTCCTGGGTTTCATGAGGAGTTGCTGAGGGTTAAATGAGATGGTTGGAAATCACTAACACTACTCAGAGGTGGAGCGCGGGTGGTGCGTGAAAGGTTTCTGGAAAAGGGAGAATTTGAACTGATTCCTAAAGAAATGACACGTTTGGGTAAGAGGAATATAGGTGAAAAGTTTCAGGGATGGAGAGGAGCCTTGCATGTTTGTGAAACCTCGAGTGTGACACTTTGGCTGTATTGGTGGTGAGAGTTTGTGGGGAGGGGCATGGAGGGAAATGAGACAAGGGACAAAACTGTCAGGCATTCGCGGGGGGGGCTTATTCATTCATTATGGACCAAACACTGTGTTGGGAATTTGGCAGGATACTGAGGTGAAGCAGATATGGCCCCTCGCCTCAAGACGCTCACTGTTGAATTAGGAAGGCAGATATGTTAAAGAAGGAATTGCAACACAGTGCAATAAGCATAAGATTGAAGAGACATCTCCTTTCCAGAGAAGGAGGAAACAATCAACTCCACCAGCTGCCCTTAGAGATGGTTTTACAAACAGCCACTTGAATTGGGGTATTCATTAATTCATTTATTTGGCAAACATCTGTTGAGGATCTATTATGTTCCAAGAGCTGTACTAGGCGAGAGATATAGACATGAGTAAAATATGTGCCTTGGGCTGAGGGAGTTAGCTGGAGTCTTGAGAAGTAGGTAGAAGTTGGCTAAGCAGATAGTTGAGAAGATGGTATGTGATAAGGATGTCCCAGACAGAGGTAAGGTCATAAGAAAAGATCTAGAAGCAAAGGCAAGCATGGCATATTCAGAAGCCTACAAAGTACTTTATTGTGACTAAGTGTGAAGTGGGAACACTGCCAAAAATGAGGCTGAGGATTCAGCAGGAGCCAAATCATGAAGGGCCCTGGGTGCCATGCTAAGTAGTTTGGACTTTACCCAGGGGCAATAGGGAGCCACTAAAGGGGTTGAAAGGTTTTTCAGCAGGAGGTGACATGATCAGATACGTATTTTTTTCTCATTAAACAGTTAGTACAAATATTGTTTTCTGACATTGATTAACACCCCCTCGACATGACAACACTCCCCTTTCTCTATCCTGAGTTCCCTATTACCAGCTTTCCTGCCCCTCCTGCCTTCTAGTCCTTGCCCCTGGGCTGGTGTGCTCCTTCAGTCTCTTTTTGTTTTATGGGCCTGTCTAATCTTTGGATGAAGAGGGAATCTCAGGAATAACTTCATTACTGAGCTGTAAAGAGTATCCAGAGACCATATACTCCAGTCTCTGTCAGGCCAGCAAGTCTGGTCTTTCTTTTTGAGTTAGAATTTCATTCTATATATTTCTCCAGCTCTGTCCGGGACCCTATATTGTGATCCCTGTCAGAGCAGTCAGTGATGGTAGCCAGGCACCATCGAGTTGTACTGGACTCAGTCTGGTGGAGGCCATGGTAGTTGTGGTCCATTAGTCCTTTAGATTAATCTTTCAGATTTGTATTTTTAGAAGATTGTTCTGGCTGCAGGATGGAGACTGAATTGGAGAGAGTGAGACTGGAGGGTGGGGAGCCTGGTTAGAAGATGAGTTAGTAATTCAGGTGAGAGATGTTGAGGATTTGAACAAAAGGAACAGCAGTGGGGGTAGAGAGAAGAGATGTACATGGGAGAGATATGAAAGAGGTGAAATTGAAGGAATTTGGGACTGGCCTAGATGTAAGGAATAAAGTAGAGACAGGACTTAAAGAAGAAGTATAAAACCAAAGGGTTTGGGTCAGTGATACTGGCATGACTGCCCCTGCCCACCTAGGAATTGTCTTTCCAGGGCCATCCTTTGTTTAGTCCTTGGAAGATTCAGTGTTCTATTTTAACAAAGAAGGCTAATGGCTTACCAGATACCTAGTTCAGAGATGATTTGCAGGGCCACAGTGATTGACACTCTTGAATGCCAATGAAAGAGCAGCCTGCCAGGCCTAGGCTATTAGTTCTGAGCAACTCTGGAGTCTTCTGTGAGAAGTCAGCCAGGCAACTCTCCCTCCCTCTCCCCCGGCACATACAGGGTGAAAAGTGTCTCACAAAGGTCCATTTATCACGGGAGCACAATATAACAATAACTTTCCACACAGTACCTGCTACACACAAAGAAGAGGTGGTAGCACACCAGCAGTCTGAGGAGGCTCTCATTCTCTCACTCTAGATGACATAAGAAATTCGGATGGGGTAAGGGAAGATATTGACATCTAATCTGGCCCCTGGAGCAAAATTGCCAAGATGTGGAGGGGATTAGGGTAGCTGATGGGTCCTGGACAGCCTTCCTCCCAACCCTTTATTTCTACCTGCTCCCAGGTCAGCAGAGGATAAAGCAGGAGGATCAAACTGGATCACTTCTAAAGACCCAGACTGCCCAGGAAGAGAGACAGAGTGCCTTCCGATTGGGTGGGAAGGTGTGGTGGGGTGGGGAAAAGACAACTCGGAGCGGAGGGGAAAGGGGGTGATTATTCACGGTAAAATTCTGACAATTAGCAAGAAGAAAAAGTGGGAGCCATTTAGAGACCAGTGTGGATATAGAGGGAGCTTTCTGGTAAGCTCAGATTTTAAAAAGGTCATAGGCAAAAGATGGAAAGAAGGGCATGCAATTAAGGATGAATCTAAAACCCTTTAAGCAGAATGTCAGGATGGCTGAAGTACAGCTTAAGCTGAAGCTTGTCAGACCCAACCCGGTTCCCACCCTCTGCCCTCCTCTTCCCTGCACAAACCCAAACCAAACCCATTGCCATCGAGTTGATTCTGGCCCGTAGAGATCATACAGGACAGAGTAGAACTGCCCATAGGATTTTCAAGGCTGTAATCTTTTTTAATCTTTTGGGAAGGAGCTCTGGTGGCACAGTGGTTAAAGCACTTGGCTGCTAATAGGAATTTCAGCAGTTTGAACCCACCAGCCATTCTGCAGGAGAAAGATGTGGCTTCCATAAAGATGCGCTTCTGTAAAGATCGCAGCCTAGGAAACCCTATGGGGCAGTTCTACTCTGTCCTGTAGGATCACTATGAGTTGGACTTGAAGGCAATGGGTTTGGATTTTGGTTTTCTAAATCTTAATGGAAGCAGACTGCCACATCTTTTTCCAGCAGAGAGGCTGCTGGGTTCTAACCACAGACCTTTTGGTTAGCAGCCTAGTGCTTAACCACTGCACCACCAGGGTAACTTTCCTTCCACCTTCAGGCTATGCCGGTCCTAAAACAGGAAGAATTGAAGTTACCCAAGCCTGCATGCTGGAACTCAGCATCAAGTAGTCCCTTTGCTGTTAGTCTCAGTCTGATCTTAAGTTTCCACTGGGCCTCTACCTCATTGCCCAATTCTGATCCCTGGCCTTCTGTCTCATGGCTTGTGTATGAGTCCCTCAGTCAGAAATCCGGCCTGGTACATCAGCCCCCTGTCAAGGCCTAGGCCCAGTCATGCTATTTTAGTCCATCATCTAGGAAGGGAATCCTGACCTTGAACCCCAACCCGGCAGCTGAAACCTGGTGACCCAATTCTCCCAATTGCTTACTTGTGTTTCTAAATATCATCTCCTTCTGGATTCCTATAGTCATGTTTTGCTCTCCACTTGGATTCCCAGTTTTCTTATGTTGTAACCCTGTGTCAGTTAAAAAAAAAAAACCGTTGCCGTCGAGTCGATTCCAACTCAAAGCAACCCTACAGGACAGAATAAAACTGCCCCATAGAGTTTCCAAGGAGTACCTGGTGGATTTGAATTGCTGACCTTTAGGTTAGCAGCTGTAGCACTTAACCACTAAGCCACCAGGGTTTTCCTGTATCCAGTTAGGAGTGCTACACATCTCTACAATAGTGGCTTAAACAGATAGAGGTTTATTTGTCTCATGAAACAAAAATTCACTGGATAGATGGTCCAGGGCTGGCATGGCACTTCAGTGATGCCATCAAGACCCTGGCTTTTAGTATTAACCATCCTTAGAGTGTAGAATTTAATCCACATACTTCTGACCTGATGGTCACAAGATAGTTGCTGCAACTCCAGGCCTCATGTCCGTATTCCAGACAGGAAGAAGGAGAAAGAGTGAAGGGGCAAGAAGGCTAAGGACAAAGGGGCTTCCAGAGAGGTTTTGCCTTTTTATTCAGAATGGAACACTCTCCTAGTAATAAAAAAATAGCCACTTAAATTTCTTTGGCTAGAACTGTGTCATATGGACACTGCTCTTCTATCAGTTTGTTGTACTGTGGCGACTTGTGTGTTGCTGTGATGCTGGAAGCTATGCCACCAGTATTTCAAATACCAGCAGGGTCACCCATGGTGGACAGGTTTCAGTGGAGCTTCCAGACTAAGGCAGACTAGGAATAAGGACTTGGCAATCTACATCTGAAAAAATTTGCCAGTGAAAACCTTCTAGCTAGCAGCAGAGCATTGTCTGATATAGTGCTGGAAGATGAACCCCTCAGGTTGAAAGGCACTCAAAATACAACTGGGGAAGAGCTGCTGCCTCAAAGTAGAGTGGACCTTAATGACGTGAATGGAGTCAAGCTTTCAGGACCCTTCATTTGCTGATATGGCATGACTCAAAATGAGAAGAAACAGCTGCAAACATCCATTAGTAACTGGAACATGGAATGTATGAAAAATGAATCTAGGAAAATTGGAAGTGGTCAAAAATGAAATGGGACACATAAAGATCGATATTCTAGGCATTAGTGAGCTGAAATGAACTGGTATTGGCCATTTTGAATGGAAAAATCATATGGTCTACCATACCATACCATACCATACCATACCATACCATACCATACCATACCATACCATACCATACCATACCATACCATACCATACCATACCATACCATACCATACCATACCATACCATACCATACCATACCATACCATACCATACCATACCATACCATACCATACCATACCATACCATACCCATACCATACCCATACCATACCCAGTGCCGTCGAGTCGATTCCGACTCATAGCGACCCTATAGGACAGAGTAGAACTGCCCCATAGAGTTTCCAAGGAGCACCTGGTGGATTTGAACTGCCAACTCCTTGGTTCAGCAGCCGTAGCACTTAACCACTATGCCACCAGGGTTTCCACTATGCCAAGAATAACCAATTAAAGAGGAATTGTGTCACATTCATTGTCAAAAAGAACATTTTAAGATCTATCCTGAAGTAGAACGCTGTCAGTGACAAGATAATATCCATATGTCCATATGCGTACAAGGAAGACCAGTTAAGGCCACTATTATTCAAATTTACGTCCCAACCACTAATGCCAAAGATGAAGAAATCGAAGATTTTTGCCAACTTACGCAGTCTGGAAATTGGTCAAACATGTAATCAAGATGCATTGATAATTACTGGTGATTGGAATGCAAAAGTTGGAAACAAATAAGAAGGATCAGTAGTTGAAAAACAAGGCGTTGGTGATAGAATTAGCACTGGAGATTGCAAGATAGAATTTTGCAAGACCAATGCCCTCTTTGTTGGAAATACCTTTTTATCAAAAACATAAATGGTGACTATACACATGGATCTCCTCAGATGGAAAACACAAGAATCAAATTGACTACATTTGTAGAAAGAGACAATGGAGAAGCTCCATATCATCGGTGAGAATAAGGCTGGTGGCAGACTGTGGAATAGACCATCAATTGCTCATATGAACGTTCAAGCTGAAGCTGAAGAAAATTAAAACAAGTCCATGAAAGCCAAAGTACAACCTTGAGTATATCCTTCCTGAATTTAGAGACCATCTCAAGAAGAGATTTGATGCGTTGAACACTAACGGCCGAAGACCAGACGAGTTGTGGGATGACGTCAAAGATACCGTACATGAAAAAGCAAAAGTTCATTAAAAAGACAGGAAAGAAAGAAAAGACCAAAATGGATGTAAGAAGAGACTCTGAAACATAGAGTAGCTGAAGTGATCAGAAGAAATGATGAAGTAAAAGAAATGAACAGGAGATTTCAAAGGTAAAGTATTGTAATGAAATGTGCCAGAACCTGAAATTAGAAAACCAAAAGGGAAGGACATGTTAGGTATTTCTCAAGCTGAAAGAACTGAAGAAAAAATTCAAGCCTTGAGTTGCAATATTGAAGGATTCTATGGGCAAAAGGAAACCCTGGTGGTGTAGTGGTTAAGAGCTACAGCTGCTAAGCAAAAGGTCGGCAGTTCACATCCACCAGGCGCTCCTTGAAAACCCTATGGGGCAGTTCTACTCTGTCCTATAGGGTTGCTATGAGTCGAAATTGACTCAACAGCAACGGGTTTGGATGGGCAAAATACTGAACAATTCAGGAAGCATCAAAAAAGATGATGGGAATACACAGAGTCACAGTAGCAAAAATAACTGGTCAACATTCAGCCATTTCAGAAGATAACATATGGTCAAGATCCAACAGCACTGAAGGAGGAAGTCCAAACCGTACTGAAGGCTTTGGCAAAAAACAAGGTAAAGGAATTGATGGAATACCAACTGAAATGTTTCAACAGATGAATGCAGGGCTGGATGCAATCGTTAGTCTATGCCAAGAATTTTGGAATATAGCTACCTGACGAGCTGACTAGAAGAGATCCATATAGGTGCCCATTCCAAAGAAAGGTGGTCCAGTGGAATGCAGAAATTATCAAACAATATCATTGTCACGGATTGAATTATGTCCCCCCAAAAATGTGTGTATCAACTTGGTTAGGCCATGATTCCCAGTATTCTGTGGTTGTCCTCCATTTTGTGATTGTAATTTTATGTTAGAGAGGATTAGGGTGGGATTGTAACATCCTTACGAGGTCACATCCCTGATCCAATGTAAAGGGAGTTTTCCTGGGGTGTGGCCTGCACCACCTTTTATCTCTCAAGAGATAAAATGAAAGAGAAGCAAGCAGAGAGTTGGGGACCTCATACCACCAAGAATGCAGCACCAGGACCAGAGTGCATCCTTTGGAACCAGGGTCCCTGCACCTGAGAAGCTCTTTGACCATGGGAAGATCAAGGATAAGGGCCTTGCTCCAGAGCTGACAGAGGGAAAGCCTTCCCCTGGAGCTGACGCCCTGAATTTGGACTTTTAGCCTACTTTACTGTGAAAGAATAAACTTCTCTTTGTTAACGCCATCCACTTGTGGTATTTCTGTTATAGCAGCACTAGATAACTAAGACAATCATTAATATCACACATAAGTAAAATTTTGCTGAAGATAATTCCAAAATAGTTGCAGCAGTACATCAACAGGGAACTGCCAAAAATTCAAGCTGGATTCAGAAGAGGATGTGAAATGAGGGACATCAATGCTGATGTCAGGTGGATCTTGGCTGAAAGCAGAGAATACCATAAGTGTAAGTGTTTTGTAGTTTTCCTTGTATAAGTCTTTTACATCTCTGGTAACATTTATTCCCAGGTATTTTATCTTCTTGGGGGCTACTCTAAATGGTATTGATTTGGTGATTTCCACTTCGATGTTCTTTTTGTTGGTGTAGAGGAATTCAAATGATTTTTGTATGTTTGTCTTGTATCCTGATACTCTGCTGATCTCCTCTATTAGTTTCAATAGTTTTCTTGAGGATTCTGTAGGCTTTTCTGTGTATGAGATCATGTCATCTGCAAATAGAGATACTTTTACTTCTTCCTTGGCAGCCTGGATGCCCTTTATTTCTTTATCTAGCCTAATTGCTCTGGCTAGGACTTCCAGCACAATGTTGAATAGAAGTTGGTGATAAAGGGCTTCCTCTTCTGGTTCCCGATCTCAAGAGGAATGCTTTCACACTCTCTCCATTTAGGATGATGTTAGCTATTGGCTTTTTATAAATGTCCTTTATTATGTTGAGGAATTTTCTTTCTATTCCTATTTCGTTGAGAGGTTTTATCATGAATGGGTGTTGAACTTTGTCAAATGCCTTTTCTGCATCAATTGATAAAATCATGAGATTCTTGACATTTGTTTTATTTATATGATGGATTACATTAATTGGTTTTCTACTGTTGAACCATCCCTGCATACCTGGTATAAATCCCACTTGGTCATGGTGAATTATTTTTTTGATATGTTGTTGAATTCTATTGGCTACAATTTTGTTGAGGATTTTTGCATCTAATGTTCATGAGGGATATAGGTCTGTGATTTTCTTTTTTTGTGGTGTCTTTACCTGGTTTTGGTATCAGGGATATGCTGGCTTCATAGAATGAGTTTGGTAGTATTGCATCCTTTCTATGCCCTGAAATACCTTTAGTACTAGTGGTGTTAATGACTCTCTGAAAGTTTACTGGAACTCTGCAGTGAAGCCTTCAGGGCCAGGGCTTTTTTTGTTGTTGTTGTTGTTGGGAGTTTTTTGATTATTTTTCAATCTCTTCTTTTGTTATGGGTCTATTTAGTTGATCTACCTCTGTTTGTGTTAGTTTAGGTAGGTAGTGTGTTTCTAGGAATTCATTTCTTCTAGGTTTTTAAATTTGTTAGAGTACAATTTTTCATAGTAATCTGATATGATTCTTTTAATTTCAGTTGGGTCTGTTGTAATATAGCCCATCTCATTTCTTATTCAGGTTATTTGCTTCCTCCCCTGTTTTTCTTTTGTCGGTTTGGCCAATGATTTATCAGTTTTGTTAATTTTTTTCAAAGAACCTGCTTTTGGCCTTGTTATTTCTTTCAATTGTTTTTCTGTTTTCTATTTCATTTAATTCTGCTCTAGTTTTTATTATTTTCTTTCTTCTGGTGCCTGAGGGTTTCTTTTCTTGCTCTCTTTCTATTTGTTCAAATTGTAGGGATAGGTCTTTGATTTTGGCCATTTCTTCTTTTTGTATGTGTGCCTTTATTGACATAAATTGACCTCTGAGTGCTGCTTTTGCTGTATCCCAATGGTTCTAATAGTGTTTCCATCCTCATTGGATTCTATGAATTTCTTTATTCCATCCTTAATGTCTTCTATAACCCCGTCGTTTTTGATAAGGGTAATGTTCAGTTTCCAAACTTTTGATTTCTTTTCCCTGCTTTTCCTGTTATTGATTTCCACTTTTATGGCCTTATGGTCAGAGAAGGTGCTTTGTAATATTTCAATGTTTTGGATTCTGCTAAGGCTTGCTTTATGACCTAATATGTTGTCTATTCTAGAGAATGTTCCACATGCACTAGAAAAGAAAGCATACTTGGTTGCTGTTGGATAGAGTGTTCTGTAGAAGGCTATGAGGTCAGGTTGGTTTATTGTGGCATTTAAATCTTCCGAGTCTTTGTTGAGCTTCTTTGTGGATGTCCTGTCCTTCACCAAAAGTGGTGTGTTGAAGTCCCCTACTATTATTGTGGAGCTGTCTATCTCACTTTTCAATGCTGATAGAGGTTGGTTTATGCATCTTGCACTCCTGTCATTGGGTTCATAAATATTTAATATGGTTATATCCTCCTGGTATATTGTCCCTTTAATCATTATATAGTGTCCTTCCTTATCCTTTCTGATGGATTTAACTTTAAAGTCTATTTTTTCAGAAATTAATATTGTCACTCCTGCTCTTTTTAGATTGTTGTTTGCTTGATATATTATTTTCCATCCTTTGAGTTTTAGTTTGTTTGTGTCTCTAAGTCTAAGGTATGTCTCTTGTAAGCAGCATATAGATGGATCGTATTTTTTAATCCATTCTGCCACTCTCTGTCTCTTTATTGGTGCATTTAATCCATTTACATTCAGCATAATTTATGGATAGGTATGAATTTAGTGCTATCATTCCGATGTCTTTTTTTGTGTGTTGTTGATAGTTTCTTTTTTCCCACCTAATTTTTTGTGCTGAGTAGTTTATCTTTATATATTGTCTTTTCCTCATATTCGTTGTTGTTGATTTTATTTCTACTGAGTCCCTATTTTTTTCTTGTATTTTATTTTGATGTGTAGGATAGCTTGTCTTCTTTGTGGTTATCTTAATATTTACCTCTATTTTTCTAAATTTAAACCTAGCTTTTATTTCTTTGTATCGCCTTGTCTTCCTCTCCATATGAAAGATCTTTGGCTACACTTCTTAGTCCCTCTTTATTGTTTTAATGTTGTCTTCTTTTACATAATAACATCACTGTTTCCCTGTTTTGAGCATTTTTTTATCTTGATTTATTTTTGTGATTTCCCTGTCTGGGTAGACATCTGATTGCTCTGTCCAGTGTTCTAGTCTTGGGTTGATACCTGATATTATTGGTTTTCTAACCAAAGACCCCCCCTTTAGCATTTCTTGTAGTTTTGGTTTGTTTTTTTTTTATTTTCCTAACCTTCTGTTTATCTGGAAATGTCCTAATTTCACCTTCACATTTGAAAGACAGCTTTACTGGATATATGATTCCCGGCTGGCAAATTTTTCCAACAATGCTTTGTTATAAGTCATTCCATTGCCTTCTTGCCTGCATGGTTTCTGCCGAATAGTCCGAGCTTATTGGTATTTACTCTCCTTTGTAGGTGACTTTTCGTTTATCCCTAACTGCTCTTAAAATTCTCTCTTTATCTTTGGTTTTGGCAAGTTTGTAATATGTCTTGGTGACTTTCTTTTAAAATCTACCTTACGTGGAGTTCGATGAGCATCTTGGACAGATATATTCTCATCTTTCAGAATATCAGGGAAGTTTTCTGCCAACAAATCTTCAACAATTCTCTCTGTATTTTCTGTTCTCCCTCCCTGTTCTGGCACTCCAATTACTTGTAGGTTATTTCTCTTGATAGAGTCCCACATGATTCTTAAGGTTTCTTCATTTTTTTCAATGCTTTTGTCTGAATGTTGTTCAAATATATTGGTGCCAAGTGCTTTATCTTCAAGTTCACAAATTCTGCTTTCCACTTGCTCAGTTCTGCTCCTCTGACTTTCTATCACATTGCCTAATTCTGTAATTTTATTGTTAATCTTCTGAATTTCTGATTGCTATCTCTCTGTGGATTTTTCTGGCTTATGAAATTGTTCATTATGTTCCTCAATAACCTTTTTAATTTCTTTAACTGCTTCATATGTGAGTTCCTTGGCTTGTTCTGTGTATTGCCTGATTTCCTTCCTGATGTCTTGAAGGGTTCTGTATATTAAACTTTTGTATTCTGTCTCAGGTAATTCCACGAAGGCACTTTCATCTAAAAGTGCCCTTGATTCTTTGTTTTGGGAACTTGTTGAGGCGATCATGTTCTGTTTCTTTATGTGACTTGATATCGACTGTTTTCTCCGAGCCATCTATAAGTTATTGTATTAGTTTATTTTATGTTTGCTTAGTTTGTTTTTTTGGTTTGGTTTTACTATATCATAGCTTCTTGCTTTGTTTTGTTTTGCCCAAATGGGTTGCTTGAGTCAGCTAGCTTGACTTTTTTCACCTTTGGAGCTCTGACGTACTGCCTCCAGATGGCTAGAGCTGTTATCAGGTGTATCAGTCCATTCACTTTTCTTGTATGAATTCAGCTCAGGTGTAGGCTCTGTCCTACAGTCTTAGAGGTGATTGGTGTAGGTACCAGTATCTGATTGCAGCAGGGGTTCATGCTCTGAACAAGGCCAGGGCCTGAGAATCATCCCCCCAGTGTCTCTGAGGAAAGCATGTCCCTGTTCCCTAGATCATACAGGTGTGTGGGTTCTGCAGACGGACCATAGGCACCCAATGCCTTTGGCTGTAAGGACTGGGAGGTGCCAGTTATCCTTGGACCCCTGTCTTGGGTGGCTGGGTGACCTGAGTGAAGCCACCACTCCTTAGGCCCCTGATGTGGGTAGGTGAGGACCCTGTTTAATAGGCAAAGCAGTGTCAAACATCAAACACACCCACCTCTCCACCGCACAGCTGAAACAGTTGTAGTCTGCCAAGAAGGGCCTATTCTCCTGAAATATGCCCACACATTTCCGTACAGGGGGGAAGGGTACTTAAAGTCCACGGACCTTTTATCCCTGGACAGGAGCCGCTTCTGTCCTGAGCTACCCTGGTTAGTGGAGCTGGCAAATTATCTTTTCCCCCAACTGCAAATTTATTCCTTCTCCAAGGCTGGGAGGATGGCTCTAGGCACTCAACAGGGCCTATCTCAGGCCCCAGGAAATCAACAGCTGCTGAAGCCGGCTTGGGGGTGGGGGACGCAGTAAAATATACACAAGTACTTAGCTTTTGCCATGAGCGCCGTTCTTTTCTGGTTCTGGAGGTATGAGTAGGTTGTGTGGCTGACTGCTTCTCCCTGAGGAAATTGTGGCCAAATGCTAGTATCAGCCCCAGCCCGCTGCAGCCGCTCCCGGGAATGGTTCCTGAGGGCTCCCGGCGATTCAGGTCCAGTAACTCCTCTCTGATTCTGAACTGTCTCTTCTCCCCCTGCCACTCAGTTCATTTTCTAACTTTGGCTTTGATGTTCAGGGCTCCTAGCATGTCATAAATATACTCGTTTCACTTCTTTTTTTTTTTGGGTCTTTGTTGTAAGAGGGCTCACCGGAAGCATCTGTCTATTCTGCCACCTTGGTCCCACCTCCGAGACACATGTAATTTTGACATACCACTTACTCCTCCTCATTGCTGTCGTGTCAAAACCTCCTGGTAACCCCCTTTTCTCATTGAAGGCTTTGATTTCTGTCTCACTGGCTTCTCTTCCCCACCTCACCCACACCTCAAGTCCTGTCATCATCCTAAGGCACTCCAGTGTTCATATTGACAATGTAGCCATTGCCTGAGGCTCCTAGTTCCTAATCTTCCTTGTTTCTTCCATTATACTTCAGCCACCTACTCCCATCATCATAAACTCAATCTGCTCCACTATAAATCACCAATCTCAGTTGAATCCTCAACACTGCCTAAACAATGTGACTAAACCCATAAAAAAAAAACAACCTGTTTCTGTCAAGAGGATTCCAACTCATAAAGGAATCATATAGCATATAGGACAGAGTAGAACTGCCCCATTGGGTTTCCAAGGAATGCCTGGTGAATTCAAACTGCTGAACTTTTTGTTAGCAAACTCTTTTTTTAATTTACTTTTTTTTATTTATTGTGCTTTAAGTAAAAGTTTACAAATCAAGTCACTCTCTCATACAAAAACTTATACACATGTTGCAATGTACTCCCAGCTGCTCTTCCCCTAATGAGACAGCACACTCCTCCTCTCCGCCCTGTATTCCCCGTGTCCATTCAACGAACTTCTGTCCCCCTGTGTCTTCTCATCCAGACAGGAGCTGCCCACGTAGACTCAAGTGTCTGCTTGAGCCAAGAAGCTCACTCCTCACCAGTATCATTTTCTGTCTTATAGTCCAGCCCAATCCCTGTTTGAAGAGTTAGTTTCGGGAATGGTTCCAGTGTTGGGCTAACAGAGGGTCTGGGAACCATGACCTCCGGGGTCCCTCTAGTCTCAGTCAGAATATTAAGTCTGGTCTTTTTATGAGAATTTGAGGTCTGCATCCCACTGTTCTCCTGCTCCTTCAGGGATTCTCTGTTGTTTTCCATGCCAGGGCAGTCATCAGTTGTAGCCAGGCATCATCTAGTTCTTCCATTCTCAGGCTGAAGTGGTCTCTGGTTTATGTGGTCTTCCTGTCTCTTGGGCTCATATTTACCTTGTGACTTTGGTGTTCTTCATTCTCCTTTGCTCCAGGTGAGTTGAGACCAATTGATGAATCTTAGACAGCTGCTCGCTAGCGTTTAAGACCCCAGACGCCACTCAGCAAAGTGGGATGCAGAACGTTTTTATAATACATTTTGTTAAGCCAATTGACATTGATGTCTCCTGAAACCATGGTCCCCAGACCCTCGTCCCTGCTACTATGGCCTTTGAAGCATTTGGTTGTATTCAGGAAACTTCCTTGCCTTTGGTTTAGTCCAGTTGTGCTGACCTTTCCTGTATTGCGTGTTGCCTTTCCCTTCACCTAAAATGGTTCTTGTCTACTATCTAGTTAGTGAATACCTCTCTCCCTCCCTCCCCAGCCTCATAACCATCAAAGAATATTTTCTTGTGTTTAAACTTTTTCTTGAGCTCTTATAATAACGGACTCATACAATATTTGTCCTTTTGCAACTAATTTCACTCAGCATAATGCCTTCCAGATTCCTCCATGTTATGAGGTGTTTCACGGATTCATCATTGTTCTTAATCATTGCGTGGTATCCCATTATGTGGATATAGCATAATTTATTTATCCATTCATCTGTTTATGGGCACCTTGGTTGCTTCCATCTTTTTGCTATTGTAAACAGTGCTGCAATGAACATGGGTGTGCATATATCTGTTTGTGTAAAGGCTCGTATTTCTCTAGGATATATTCCAAGGAGTGAGATTGCTGGATCGTATGGTACCATATGATACTTCTATTTCTAGCTTTTTAAGGAAGTGCCAAATTGATTTCCAAAGTGGTTGTACCATTTTACATTCCCACCAGCAGTGTATAAGTGTCCCAGTCTCTCCACAACCCCTCCAACGTTTATTATTTTGTGCTTTTTGGATTAACACCAGCCTTGTTGGGGTGAGATGGTATCTCATTGTAGTTTTTGTTTGCATTTTTCTAATGGCTAATGATCATGGGCATTTCCTCATGTATCTGTTAGCTGCTTGAAAGTCTTCTTTGGTGAAGTGCCTGTTCATATCCTTTGTCCATTTTTTGATTGGGTTATTTGTCTTTTCGTTGTTGAGTTTTTGCAGTATCATGTAGATTTTTTAGATCAGAAGCTGATCAGATTTGTCATAGGCAAAAACTTTTTCCCAGTCTGTAGGTAATCTTTTTACTCTTTTGGTGAAGTCTCTGGATGAGCATAAGTGTTTGATTTTTAGGAGCTCCCAGTAATCTAGTTTCTCTTCTGGTGTTTGTGCATTGTTAGTAATGTTTTGTACACTTTTTATGCCATGTATTAGGGCTCCTAGCATTGTCCCTATTTTTCCTTCCATGATCTTTAGATTTCATATTTGGATCTTTGATCCGTTTTGAGTTAGTTTTTGTGCATGATTTGAGGTATGGGTCTTGTACCATTTTTTTTGCAGATGGATATCCAGTTATGCCAGCACCATTTGTTGAAGCGATACTCTTTTTCCCCATTTAACTAACTTTGGGGCTTTGTCAAATATCATATGCTCATATGTGGTTGAATTTATGTCTGGATTCTCAATCCTGTTCCATTGGTCTATGTGCCTGTTGTTGTACCAGTACCAGGCTGTTTTGACTACTGTGGTGGTATAATATGTTCTAAAATCAGGTAGTATGAGGCCTCCCACTTTGTTCTTCTTTTTCAGTAATGCTTTACTCATTCGGGGCCTCTTTCCCTTCCATATGAAGTTGGTGATTTGTTTTGCCATCTCATTAAAAAATGTCGTAGGAATTAGGATTGGAATTGCATTGTATCTATAGATCACTTTGGGTAGAATAGACATTTTTACAATGTTGAGTCTTCCTATCCCTGAGTAAGGTATGTTTTTCCACTTACATAGGTCTTTTGGTTTTGTACAGTAATGTCTTATAGTTTTCTTTGTATAGGTCTTTTATGTCTCTAGTTAGATTTATTTCTAAGTATTTTATCTTCTTGGGCCTACTGTAAATGGTATTGATTTGGTGATTTCCTTCTAGAGGTTATCTTTGTTGGTGTAGAAGAATCCAACTGATTTTTCCTGTTTATCTTGTATCCTGATACTTTGCTGAACTCTTCTATTAGTTTCAATAGTTTTCTTGAGGATTCTTTAGGGTTTTCTGTGTATAAGATCATGTCATATGCAAATAGAAATACTTGTACCTCTTCCTTACCAATTTGGATGGCTTTTATTTCTTTATCTATCCTAATTGCTCTGGTTAGAACCTCCAGCACGATGTTGACTAAGAGTGGTGATAAAGGGCATCATTGTCTGCTTCCCATTCTCAGGAGGAATGCTTTCAGACTCTTCATTTAGGATGATGTTGGTTGTGGGCTTTATGTAAATGCCCTTTATTATGCTGAGGAATTTCCTTTCTATTCCTATTTTGCTGAGAGTTTTTATCATGAATGGGTGTTGAACTTTGTCAAATGCCTTCGCTGCATCAATAGATAAGATCATGTAGTTCTTGTCTTTTGTTTTATTTATGTAATGGATTACATTGTTTTTCTAATGCTGAACCATTCCTGCATAAAAAAAAAAAAAAACACCTGGTATGAATTCCACTGGGTCATGGTGAATTATTTTTTTGATATTTTGTTGAGTTCTTTTTTTTATTGGCTAGAATTATGTTGAGTATTTTTGCATTTAAGTTCGTGAGGGATACTGGTGCGTAATTTTCTTTTTTTGTGGTATTTTTACCTGGTTTTGGTATCAGGGAAATGTAGGCTTCATAGAATGAATTTGAAAGCATCCCATCCTTTTCCATGCTCTGAAAGAACATTAGTAGTAGTGGATTAACTCTTTTCTGAAAGTTTGGTAGAATTCTGCAGTGAAGCTGTCAGGGCCAGGGCTTTGTTTTTGTTGTTGTTGTTGTTGGGAGTTTTATTTAATTACCTTTTCAATCTCTTCTTTTGTTATGGGTTTGTTTAGTTGTTCTGCCTCTTTTTCTGTTAGTTTAGGTAGATAATGTGTTTTGAGAAATTTGTCCATTTTTTCTAGGTTTTCCAATTTGTTAGAGTACAGTTTTTCGTGGTAATCTGATATGACTCTTTTAGTTTCTGTTGGGTCTGTTGTGATATCATCCATCTCATTTTTTATTTGGGTGATTTGATTCCTTTCCGGTTTTTCTTTTGTCAGTTTGGCCAATGGTGTGTAGATTTCGTTAATCTTTTCAAAGGACCAGCTTTTGGTCCTGCTAACTCTTTCAATTGTTTTTCTGTTCTCTATTTGATTCTGCTCTAATTTTTATTATTTGTTTTCTTCTGGTGCCTGAGGGTTTCTTTTGTTCCTTTCTATTTCTTCAAGTTGTAGGGATAATTCTTTGATTTTGGCCCTTTCTTCTTTTTCTATGTGTGCATTTATTGATATAAATTGACCTCTGAGGACTACTTTAGCTGTGTCCCAGAAGTTCTGATAGGAAGTGTTTTATGTATCTTGAAGCCCTGTGATTTGGTGCATAAATATTTAATATGGTTATATCCTCCTGGTATGTTGTTGTTGCTGTTGTTAGGTGCCATCAAGTCGGTTCCAACTCATAGTGATCCTGTGCACAACACAACGAAACACTGCCCGGTCCTGCGCCATCCTTACAATCGTTGTTATACTTGAGCTCATTGTTGCAGCCACTGTGTCAATCCACCTCATTGAGGGTCTTCCTCTTTTCTGCTGACCCTGTACTCTGCCAAGCATGATGTCCTTCTCCAGGGACTGATCCCTCCTGACAACATGTCCAAAATATGTAAGACGCAGTCTCGCCATCCTTGCCTCTAAGGAGCATTCTGGCTGCACGTCTTCCAAGACAGATTTGTTCGTTCTTTTGGCAGTCCATGGTATATTCAATATTCTTCACCAACACCACAATTCAAAGGCATCAACTCTTCTTCAGTCTTCCTTATTCATTGTCCAGCTTTTACATGCATATGACATGATTGAAAATACCATGGCTTGGGTCAGGCACACCTTAGTCTTCAGGGTGACATCTTTGCTCTTCAACACTTTGAACAGGTCTTTTGCAGCAGATTTACCCAATGCAATGCATCTTTTGCTTTCTTGACTGCTGCTTCCATGGCTGTTGATGTGGATCCAAGTAAAAGGAAATCCTTGACAACTTCAATCTTTTCTCCGTTTATCATGATGTTGCTCATTGGTTCAGTTTTGAGGATTTTTGTTTTCTTTATGTTGAGGTGCAATCCACACTGAAGGCTGAGGTCTTTGATCTTCATTACTAAGTGCTTCAAGTCCTCTTCACTTTCAGCAAGCAAGGTTGTGTCATCTGCATAATGCAGGTTGTTAATGAGTCTTCCTCCAATCCTGATGCCCCATTCTTCATATAATCCAGCTTCTCGTATCATTTGCTCAGCATACAGATTGAATAGGTTTGGGGAAAGAATACAACCCTGACGTACACCTTCCCTGACTTTAAACCAATCAATATCCCCTTATTCTGTCCGAACAACCACCTATTGATCTATGTAAAGGTTCCTCATGAGCACAATTAAGTGTTCTGGAATTCCCATTCTTCGCAATGTTATCCATAATTTGTTATGATCCACACAGTCAAATGCCTTTGCGTAGTCAATAAAACACAGGTAAACATCCTTCTGGTATTCTCTGCTTTCAGCCAGGATCCATCTGACATCAGCAATGATATCCCTGGTTCCACGTCCTCTTCTGAAACCGGCCTGAATTTCGGGCAGTTCCCTGTCAATATACTGCTGCAGCCTTTTTTGAATGATCCTCAGCAAAATTTTGCTTGTGTGTGATATTAATGATATTGTTCTATAATTTCCACATTTGGTTGGATCACCTTTCTTGGGAATAGGCATAAATATCGATCTCTTCCAGTCAGTTGGCCAGGAAGCTGTCTTCCATATTTCTTGGCATAGATGAGTGAGCACCTCCAGCGATGCATCTGTTTGTTGAGACATCTCAATTGATATTCCATCAATTCCTGGAGCCTTGTTTTTCACCAATGCCTTCAGAGCAGCTTGGACTTCTTCCTTCAGTACCATCAGTTCCTGATCATATGCCACCTCTTGAAATGGTTGAACATTGACTAATTCTTTTTGGTATATTGACTCTGTGTATTCCTTCCATCTTCTTTTGATGCTTCCAACGTCCTTTAATATTTTCCCCATACAATCCTTCACTGTTGCAACTTGAGGCTTGAATTTTTTCTTCAGTTCTTTCAGCTTGAGAAACGCCGAGCATGTTCTTCCCTTTTGGTTTTCCATCTCCATCTGTTTGCACATGTCATTATAATACTTTACTTTGTCTTCTCTAGCCACCCTTTGAAATCTTCTGTTCAGTTCTTTTACTTCATCAGTTCTTCCTTTTGCTTTAGCTAGTGGATGTTCGAGAGCAAGTTTCAGAGTCTCCTCTGACATCCATCTTGGTCTTTTCTTTCTTTCCTGTCTTTTCAGTGACCTCTTCCTTTCTTCATGTATGATGTCCTTGATGTCATTCCACAATTCGTCTGGTTTTCGGTCACTAATGTTCAATGTTCAATGCATCCAATCTATTCTTCAGATGGTCTCTAAATTCAGGTGGGATATACTCAAGGTCATATTTTGGCTCTCATGGACTTGCTCTGATTTTCTTCAGTTTCACCTTGAACTTGCATATGAGCAACTGATGGTCTGTTCCACAGTTGGCCCCTGGTATGTTGTCCTTTTAGTCATTTTATGGTGTCCTTCCTTATCCTTTGTGGTGGATTTAACTTCAAAGTCTATTTTGTCAGAAATTAATAATGCCACTCCTGCTCTTTTTTGATTATTGTTTGCTTGATATATTTTTTCCATCCTTTGAATTTTAGTTTGTTTGTGCCTTTAAGTCTAAGATATGTCTCTTGTAGGCAGCATATAGACTGATCATGTTTTTTAATCCATTCTGCCACTCTCTGTCTCTTTATTGGTGCATTTAGTCCATTTACGTTCAGTGTAATTATGGATACCTATGAATTTAGTGCTTCATTTTGATGTCTTTTTTGTGTTTTAGTGACAGTTTCTTTTTTCCACTTAATTTTTTGTGCTGAATAGTTTTTCTTTATATTGTCTTTTCCTCTTATTCGTTGTTGATTTTGTTATTTGTTGAGTCTTTATGTTTTTCTTGTATTTTATTTTGATGTGTAGAATTGTTAGTCTCTTTTGTGGTTACCTTATTATTTACCCCTGTTTTTCCAAGTATCAACCAAACTTTTATCTGTTTCTGTTGCCTTGACTTCCTCTGCATATAAAAGATCTATGACAATATTTTTTAGACCCTCCTTATTGATTTAGTGTTGTCATCTCTTACATAATGACATCACTGTTTCCCTGTTTTGAGCATATTTTTATCTTGATTTATTTTTGTGATATCCCTATCTGGGTTGATATCTGGTTGCTGTGTCCTGCACTCCAGTCTTGGGTTGTTATTTGATGTTATTGATTTTCTAGCCAGAAGACTCCCTTTATTTTTTCTTGTAGTTTTGGTTTGGTTTTTGCAAATTTCCTGAACTTCTGTTGATCAGAAATGTCCTAATTTCATCTTCATATTTGAGAGACAATTTTGCTGGGTATATGGTCCTTGGCTGGCAATTTTTTTCCTCCAAGATGTTATGTATGTCATCCCATTGCCTTCTTGCCTGCATGGTTTCTGCTGAGTAGTCCAAGCTTATTCTTCTTGAGTCTCCTCTGTAGGTGAGTTTTCGTTTATCCCTAGCTGCTCTTAAAATTGTCACTTTATCTTTGGTTTTGGCAAGTTTGATTATTATATCTTGGTGACTTTCTTTTGGGACCTTTCTTGTGTGGGGTTCGATGAGCATCTTGGATAGATATCTTCTCATCTTTCACAATATCAGAGAAATTTTCTGCCAACAGATCTTCAACAATTTTCTCTGTATTTTCTGTTCCTCTCTGTTCTGGTACTCCAATCACTCATAGGTTATTTCTTTTGATAGAGTTGCACATTATTCTTAGGGTCTCTTCATTTTTTTAAATTCTTTTATCTGATTTTTCTTTGAATATATTGGTGCCAAGTGTTTTATCTTCAGTTCTGCTCCTCTGAATTTCTATTGCGTTGTCTAATTCTGAAATTTTATTGTTAATCTTCTGAATTTCTGATTGCTGTCTCTCTGTGTATTCTTGCATCCTATTAAATTTTTCATTGTGTTCTTGAATAGCCTTCATAATTTTCTCAAGTGATTTATCTGTCTGTTCCTTGGCTTATTCTGCATTTTGCCTGATCTCCTTCCTGATCTCTTGAAGAATTCTGTATATTAACTTTTGTATTCTACTTTTGGAATTCCAGGAATATATCTTCATCTGGAAGATTCCTTCATTCTTTGTTTTGGGAGCTTGTTGAAGCAATCATGGTCTGTATCTTTATGTTATTTGGTATTGACTTATCTTCAAACCATCTATAAGTTGTTGTATTTATTTTATGTTTGCTTACTGTTTTCTAGCTTCTTGCTTTGTTTTGTTTTGATATGCTCAAATAGGTTACTTGAGTGAGCTAGCTTGATTGCTGGTGCCTTTGAAGCTCTAATATCCTGTAAGCAGATGGCTAGAGCTGTTACCAGGTATATGAGCCTAGGAGTTCATTCACTTTTCTTGTATGGATTCAGCTCAGGTGTCCAGGTAGTCAGTCACCAAGCGTGTGGGGTAGGCTCTCACCTACAGTCTTAGAGGAACAGAGGTGATTGGCATAGGCACAGGTATCTGGTTGCCACAGGGGGTCACACTGTAAGGCAGTGGGTTGATAACCATCCCTCAAGTGTCTGTGAGGAGAGTGCATTCCTGTTCCCTAGGGGACACAGGTAGATGGGCTTTGCAGCCAGACCATGGACACTCAATGCTTTTGGCTGTAAGGACTGGGAGACACCATTTATCTTTGGACCCCTATCTCGGGTGCTTAGGTGGCATGAGTGGAGCCACCAGTCCTCAGGCCCCTGATGTTAGTGTGTGAGGACCCTACTTAATAGGCAGAGTGCTGTCAAATGTGAAAAACCCACCTCTCTACCACACAGCTGAAACAGCTGAAGACAGACCTCAGGCACATATACTGTTTCACAGTGCCAACAAGGGCCTAAGCTGCTGAAATGGGCCCACACAGGTCCATGTAGGGGTGAAAATCATTCAAAGACCATGGACCACTTGTACCTGGACAGGAGCCACTTCTGCCCTGAGTTCCCAGCTTAGGGGAGCTGGCAGATTATTTTTTCCCCCTTTGTTAATTTTTCTTTCTCTAAGGCCAGGAGAATGGCTCAGGGCTTGCAGCAGGACCTACCTCAGGCCCAAAGAAGTCCACCACCACTGAAACTGGCTCGGGGGCTGGAGCAGAGGGAGGAGCGATCAGATAATTGGGAGAAAGTGCTTTCAAAAGGGGTGCTTTTTGATCTGCACGGTAAATTAGACACAAGCACGTATCTTTTGCTGAGAGTGCTGTTCTTCGCTGATTCCAGAGGCGTGAGTAGACTGTGCCACTTGCTCTCTCTGGCTATGGAAAACACGTCCTGAACACTACCACCGGCTCCACCATGGTCTCACCAGGGAATCAGGCCTGCGCCACTCACGCTTATTGAGAAAACTGCGTCCCAAATGCTATTGACAGCCCCACCACAGTCTTGCCAGGAGATCGTGGTTGAGGGGTGCTGGTTCCCACTGAGCAACTCCTCACTGCTTCTGAACCATCTCTCCCTCCCTCTGCCGCTTAGTCCAGTTTCTTAACTTGGCCTTTGATGTTCAGGGATCCTAACTTGTCATATATATAATAGATTTACTTGTTTTTTTTTTGTCTTGTTGTAAGCAGGACCACCAAAAGCGTCTGACTACTTCACCATCTTGGCCCCACCCTCTGGCAGCTGAACTCTTGACAACTACACCACCAGGGTTTCCACAATCTGACTAGGTACTAGGTTTCTTTAGTACTTCTCACACTCCAGGATGACTATTTCAAATCTTCTCCACTCTTTCCTCAAACTTCCAACTCTTGTGCCCCATCCTTTCACTATTAGCAGATAACCTCATCACCTACTTCACTGAGAAAATTGAAGCATCAGGCAGGGACTCCACTTCCAGCTACCGTGTCTACATACTACCTAATCTACATCCTCTGTAGGATTTTCCTCCTGTAACAGGAGAGGTGGTATCCTTTCTTCTCATTGGGGCCATCTTTCACTGGTGTTTTGTAGCCTAACCCTTCCCACTGTCTCAGGAACCCTACACTATCAACTATCTTCTATCTCCCCTATGTGTTCAACCTCTTTCTCTCAACTAGATCTTTCTCAGTTGCAGGTAAACATGTTTAAGTCCCAACTTAAAATGACTTCCCTTTAACCCCGCATTCCTCTCCGGTTATCACTGAATCTCTCTTCTCCCTTTCCCAATAAACTTCTCAAAAGAGTTGTCTACATTCACTTCTCAGCCCACTTCAATCAGGCTTCTTCCTCCATCACTACCCTGAAAGTGCTTTTACTAAGATACCCAATGTCATTAAATCCAAAGGATGCTTTCAACCCTTATCTTACTTGACTTTTCAGCAGCATATGATATTATTTATGACTTCTTCTTTACTGAGATACTTTCTTCCATTAACATCCTTTCTTTGTTTTTCTTCTACCTCTCTGACAACTCCTTATTGGTCTCCTTTGGGCTCATTTTCTCTAACTGGCTTTTAAGTGTTGGAGTTCCTCAAGGCTGCCTTCTCTTCTCACACTATACTCTCCCTAGGAAATCTCATCCATGCCCATGGTATTTATCTCATATTTATATATCTATTTAGATGACTGGAAGACAACTCAAATTCGATATATCCAAGACCAAACCCATGATCTCCTATCTCAGATCTGGTTTTCTACTAGTTTCCCCCTTTTCAGTGAGACTACCCAGTTACGCAAATTAGAAACCCAGGAGTCATCCTTATCACCCCCTTTCCCTCATACCTCATATCCAGTCCATCACTAAGCTCTATTTATTTTACATCTTAAATGTCTCTTAGTCCATCCACATCTTTCCAATTACACTGATAGCCACCACTTTGTCCACATTACTATCATTTGATCTATTACATTATACTGGTCTCTGCACATCCATGCTGGATCCCTCAATCCATTCTTTACACAGCAGCCAGAGTGATGTCAAAAGTTAAATTTGATCATGTTATCACCTTGTATTAAAAAAAAAAAAAACCTTCAATAATTTCCTATTATCCTTAAAAGGAAGAAGAATCTTTAATGTGGCCTAAAAGGTCCTCCAAGGCCTAACCCCAGCTGACTTCTCCAGCCTCAGCTAACACCACTTTATACCTCATGCTCTGTGCTCCAGCCACACTGACCTTCTTTCATTTTCAAATGTGCCATGCCTCCTAGGCCACAGGGCCTTTGTACATGCTGTTTCATCTTCCTGGAACACTCTCCAATTCCTCCCCCACCCCCATTTGCTTTGCCTGGCTAATCCTACTTAATACTCAGATCTCAGTTTCAGCATCACTTCCTCAGGGAAGGCTTCCCTGACCAGTGAGTACAGGCTAGGTCCTGTTCCTTTGTTTATGTCTCATAGAACTGTCTTCCTTTCTTCATTGCCCTTATCTGTGTTGCATCTTCATCATTATTTGTGTGATTACTTGGCTAGTTTTTGTTTCTCCCATTACACTCTAAACTCTACCAGAGCAGGAACCATGTCTGTTTTGTTCCTCCCTGTTTCTTTAGCATCATGCACAGTGTCTAGCACATAAGTGCTCAGTATTTGTTGAATGAATTAATGAGGGAATGGATAGATTCTTCAATTGAGGCCATCCCCACCCCATCTCAGGGTGTGATTTTACCTTGATGACCCTGCTAGCATGACTGTACTTTAATACCAAATGTAAAACTCAACATGTAGAAACAGAGGGTCACTTCCTCATAGCTGCCTCCACAGGTAGTGGATTTCCTTCAATAAAGGTATTCAGGCAGATACCTAAGCAGGAGTTGAATGACTGCTTGTGGTGAGATAGCCAATAAGAGTTGGACTAGATGATCTCTAAAGCTTTTGCCAAAGGCTTTGTGATTCTAGGGCTTGTTGCATAGAGAGGGTGGCTTGAAAAAAGGGGATTAAGACATTCTCAGGGATGGAAAAGCCATAGAAGAAATCATTTTAGGATCCTAGCCCCATTGAGATCACCTCATTCATTTCCTTCCCTTCCAACAGAAGCTTCTCTCCTAATCTATTATTGAGGGAGGACTGATATTTTTTCCTATATTAAAGATTGCCATGGGGTAGAGGTTCTATAACTTCTGAAGCTCTCTTGTTTCCATCTTTCATTGGGAACCTTGTTTCTAATTTTCATCTTTCCTGCTTAAATGTAAAGCTATTGCCTCATATTTCTCATAGCAAGGATAGACGTGCCCCAGCTGTATCCAAGAAGTTTTTAATAAAGGTTGTTATTTTGGGGCTGAGTACAAGCCCTCACAATACACAGTACAGAAAATTGATGTGCCATCTGTGACAGAATCAGCTCTTTGTTATACTGTATATGAGTAACTCTTGGTGTTTGGATGTTGAGTGTCTTGTAAAGCTGAGGTTTTGTCAGACTGCGGGGCCTATAAAGATCAAAACCATGCCTCTCAATGTAGGGGGTAGTATTTCATATGAGTGGTGGGATAATAAATGGTATCAATCACCATAGAGCCCTGAGGATCACTTGGAAAAGAAATGTGTTCCTCAGAGAAAGAACCAAAACTAAGAGTGAGGCCTCATGGAGGTCTGAGACTCAGTTTTCTCTGGTACTGGCTGGGGAGAAAACCCAGACCTCAAACACTTGCTACCTGAGGTGGGAGGTAAGAAATGCCTGCCCTGTGAACACAAACTGGGGGCAGAGAGAGAAGGAGCCAGGCCTCTGATGCTTTGGAGACTGGATGTATTATAGACTGAGCATGTGATCCCAAGACAGTTAGCTCAGAGTTTCATGCTGTAGAGACCGGGATGTTTGGGCTTCTGGCACGGCCCTGTACTTCTGCCAGAGTGCTTCAGGAAGTTATTTGTACAGATATTTCCTTCTGCCTCTACTGTGCCCAAGGAAAACCAAAGATGGGCTTTGTGGCCTTCTCAGGTCTGAGTGTTAAAAAGAGAGTGGTACATGCCTGAGGCAGAGTATGTGGTGGCAGGGGCAATAAAAGAGAGACAGAGCCCCGCCACGGGGCCCACTGTGGGGATACTGGGAATGACAGCTTCCCTTCTGCGCACCTTCCTTCCTAAGGTCTTCTTTGCCCAATCTGGGAGATACTAGTAAAATTCCTGTTTTACCAAGGAAGTGACAGTGATAGGGTTAGAGTAAAACCTGGGCCCCTATGTGGGAAGGAGAGATTCAAAGGGCCAAAGTTGGGGTGTGTGTGACCACAACTTCCTCCACCTTGGAAGTTCCCTCTTTAGTAATAAACATTGAAGGCTATGGGCTTCTTCTAACAAGGGAGTTAGTTTCTTGACTCACTGGATACTTTCTCATGGGTTAGCAAGAGACCTACATACCGATAGAGACAGAGGTAGATTTCACAGCTGGCAGTGGGAAGATAGGGCACCTCAAGCACTGCTCTTCAGATCCTACTTGGAGCCAGCCCTCTAGGCAGGATGGGGCCTTGGCCAAAAAGTTCCTGGTCTGGGATCTGGTGCAGATTGCTTGTAAAGGCCAGAAAGCTCCTCTCTGCTGCTTTGTCTTATTGTGATTGAAGCAGCTGCCCAGTGAGCAGGAAAGGGGCTCTGTTCACCACAACTCAGAAGAGGTCTTAAAACAGAACTGGGCTGAACATAAGAGTCAGAGTCACCTTGGATGCTGATCCATGCATGACCTGGGAATTCTGACCCAAGGGAGGCCTGAGTTTCCTGAACTCTTAGGCTTCCCACTCAGCCCCTCCCACATCCTGCTCCTGAACTGATTTCTGGGGGTGGGTGGGGGGGTGTCATACCCTGGCATGTGCTGTCCTTTAGCTCTGTAGCCGCCTTACCCGTGGGGGACCTCTATTTCCCCTCCTGTGGTTTGGGTCATGGTACAATGACCTAGAAGTTGCCTGTTTCAATAGGCCTTGTAGGGTCTTGTCTATGGCTCTCAAAGTCCCAAACCTCCTACCATCTTCAGGAAGCAGTACATTGGTAACAGAGGCAGTATAGAGTTTGGAGTCAGGCAGGCCTGGTTCTTATCCCATTCCAGCACTTCCTAGCACAGTGACCTTTCTGAGCAACAGTAAAATGGGAAAAAATACCTACTTCACAGGGTATTTTTTTTTGTATAGGTGAAACATCATGATGGCTCTAAAGTGCCTCACCCACGGCCCTCAATACATGTGAGTACCCCTTGAATGGTTCATTGTAGGACAGAATAAACATTCCCTTTTTCATCTCTCCTGATCTCTTTCTGGTCTGTTCTGTTGATTGAGACACATTCACCAGAAGGTTTTTAAGTCTGGTTCCCTGCTAGGAGGAAATTCCCAGAGTGGAACATTTCTGTGTGGAGTAGAGGCTTGTAGTGCTCCCCTCCCCAGGCTGAACATCCTCAGAATTACAAATTACCCATGCAGAGAAAGGGGGCCTGCATGCCCTTGCTTAAGATAAGGGTTGGAAGGGTGTGGGAGGTATTAGGGGAAATGATCTCTTCTCTCAGGATAAGAAAAGCAGAGGGAAAAAGCCAGTGGCCATCTCAGAAGGGAGTCAGGAGCTAGAACCCAACCTTCAGGTATCAAGGAACTTTGGAAAATGATAGAGTCTTTGCCATTTTACGTTTATTCCACTGTAACAATTCACCAAACCTAGTGTGTATGATGTGTTGCTTTTTTTTATTAATTGCATTTTAGTTGAGAGTTTACAGTGCAAATTTGATGTGTTGCTTTTGTTACATTTGCTCTGTTTTGCATTGGTGTGGTCAGTAGAACCCTTTATCTGAGGGTTGTCTTTAGATTTGTTTTGTAGGGAGTGCCAGGACAACTTATCTCATTCCTTGGCCAGCCCAAATGAAAGCTGTCCTCTACACAACAGGATAGATTTAGAGAGGAAATGAAAGGAGGCTGAGTCTCTAAGCCTGCAATAAGGAAGCCAGGAGATCTCTTGGAGTTGGTCTGAACCTGGGACGTGGTCTGGGAGCTTAGGAGGAAAGACACATAAGGCTTCTGTAGTACATTCCTCAAAGAAGCTCAGCACCTTCACTAGTTGGTCTAAACTCATATCTGGGCCTGTTTACTCTGTCTGCCATGTGGTCTCTACAGAGCGGATGCCATTTTGACACATCTCTTATATGTTAGTTAACAAGCTCTCTGCCACTTTCTGATCTAAAGTCTCAGTTCACTTCTGAACTCCCCCAGTAATACCCCATCCTGCAGAAGTGCTCCTGGCTTTCAGCTCATTTGCAGAACTTGGATGACCAATGTCCTCTGAGTTTAGTAACTAATCAAGCTAGCCCTGGTTACCAGCCATGAACTGTTTCCCAAGAAATCACCTATGACTCAGCCCTCTGGTGTACCCAGGGGAAGGTTGAAACTCTTTCCAGAATCTCTGCATTTCATTCGTATAATATTTGGATATCCTGAGTTCATGAATCGTAAAAATAAGAAGATGTCTCTTCCCGGCCAAAGAAGCTAGCATGGTGAACATGGAAAAAATGTATTGCTGGATGATCTGGAGCAGAAGTTGAAGCAACTGTTCTGAGCAGGAATTCTAAACTGGGAGAGCTCAGCTTAGAATATAAAAAATGAGGGAGAATTTATCTGTGTGAGAGTCGGGGTGGGAGGAATTTATGTTTACACAATAAGGACTGAACTGTATTATATGCAAATCACTGCCATCCTCCACTACCTTGCTTTGACTTCACTGTTGTGTCACTTTGAGCCCCAAAGGTTGTTCTACTATCCTGGAGCTTTTCCTCTTCTTTGGCTTCTCTGACTGCTCTTTGGACAGTTCCTCTCTTCTTCATTGGGCCAGATCTGTACTGACCTACAGGGAGGTGGTACGGTAGGGATTGAGTTGACTCTGGATGGACAAGCCCAAACAGATTTTAACCCAGGAGTTCCTGACTTTTAGGCTCCGGCTTCTGTAAATTGGCCTCTGCTGCCCCCCCATGGTAACTGAGGTTACTTTTCTTCACTTGAGGTGACTTCTGAAGAAAGGCTATTAGACCTCAGCCTTACTAGCCACTTTTCTCAGCTCCTTACAGCCGCCCCCACCCTTTCTGCGGTGCTTCCAGGAACATGATTCTCTCAGGAAACAGGAGCAGGACACAACTTGGCCGAGTCCTGAGACTGGTGAGATTCTGGCCATGACAGGGAGGTGCCGCTGCCCCACTTTGGACTGCATCCAGACTCCCCACCTCAGAGCTCTTTTGGGAGTGTGGGACTAGAAGGGGGAAGAAAGGGGTTCAAGATACCAGGAAGGGGATGATTTCTCTCAGAGCGTTCTCAGGCTCAAAATCACCAACCCGAAGTCTCTAAAATCCCCAAGCACCCATCTGAGCCCATGACCTGTCCAAGTATACCTTAAAGTCAACCCAGGGACCATGACTCAGCTTCTACTGCCCTTTGCCAGGTAGCTGTGGCAAGTCAGAGGTGGCTCACAGCCCAGGATTCTGATTTCTCTACATCCTGGACAACATTTATCTTCCATTTTATTTTATTATAGTTATCGTAATGGGTGTGAAGTGGTGTATCACTGTAGTTTTGATTAGCATTTCCCTACTGACTAATGGAGTCAGAATCAACCCAAGACTACTGGTTGGAGTCCCTGGGTGGTACAAATAATTAAGCACTCGGATATTAACTGAAAGTTTGGAGGTTCTAGTCCACCCAGAGGCACCTTTGAAGAAAGACCTGGTGATCAGGAAAGATCATAGCCCTTGAAAATACTATGGAGCGCAGTTCTACTCTGACATACCTGGGGTCACCATGAGTCAGAATTGAAGTCAAAGGTAACTTTAAAAAAAAATGACTAACGGTGTTGAGCATCTTATTTTGTGCTTATTGGACATTTGTATATCTTCTTTGGAGAAAAATCTATTCAAGTCCTTTGCCCATTTTAAAATTGGGTTGTTTGTCTTTTTGTTACTGATTTATAAAAGGGTTTATCAATAGCAGCACTGTTGACATTTTGGGTCAGATAATTCTTTGTTGTGGAGGGCTGTCCTGTGCACTGTGGGATGGTTAGCAGCCTCCCTGGGCTCTATCCATTAGATGCCAGTAGAATACCCCCCACCAGTTGAAAACCACTAATTTGTAGGAGACTTGTGTATGTATATTTTTAGGATAAAAGTCATTTCTCACATAATCTATTGAGAATATTTTTCCCAGTCTGGGGCTTACCTTTTTATGTTTTTAGGGATGCTTTTTGGTGATCAGAAAGTGTAATTTGGTTTAAGTACAATTTATTATTTTTTCTTTTTATGCTTAGGACCTTTTGTGCCTTCTATAAGAAATATTTGCTATCCCAAGATTGTGAAGATATTCTAACTTTTCTTCTAGAAGCTTTACAATTTTAATCTTTATGATACATCTCAAATTAATTTTTTTATTGTACTTTATATGAAGGTTTAAAGAACAACCTAGTTTTTCATTACAGAGCTGTGCAACTATCGCCACTATCTAATTCCAGAACATTTTCATCACCCCCAAAGTAAACTCCATACCCATTAAGTAATCACTCTTAATTCCCCATTTCTCCCAGCCCCTGACAACCACTAATCTACTGTCTCTATGGATTTGCTTATTCTGGACATTTCATATAAACGGAATCATATAGTATATGGCCTTTGCTGACTGTTTCTTTTACTTATGTGACTTGCATAATGTTTTCAAGATTCATCCATGTTGAAGCATGTATCAGAACTTCATTTCTCTTTATGGCTGAGTAATAATACATAGTATGTATGTATCGCATTTTGTTAATCCATTCATCTGTTAATGGACACTTGGGATGTTTCCACCTTTTAGCTATTGTGATTAATGCATCAGTGAACATTGCTGTACAAGTATCTGTTTGAGTTCCTGCTTTTCATTCTTATGGGTATACACCTAGGCGTGAAATTGGTTGGTTATATGGTAATTCTATGTCCAGCTTTTTGAAGAACCACCAAATTGTTTCCCATAACAGCTGTACCATATTACATTTCTACCAGCAATGGATGAGATTTTGATTTCTCCACATCCTGCCAACATTTGTTAGTTTTTTTGGTAATAGCCATCCTAATGGGTGTGAAGGAGCATCTCACTGTAGTTTTGATTGGATTTCCCTAATGGAAAATGACATCTAGCATCTTTTCATGTGCTTATTGGCCATTTGTATATATTCTTCGGAGAAAGGTCTTTTCAAGTCTTTTGTCCATTTTTAATTTGGGTTGCTTGTCTTTTTGTTGTTGAGTTGTAGACGTTATTTATGTATTCTGGTTATTAAATCTTTATCAGATATATGGCCTCCAAATATTTTCTCCCATTCTGTTGGTTGCCTCCTCATTTTTTGTTAATTTCCTTTGGTACATTTATTGATATTTTTATTTTGTTGTTTGTGCTGTAGGTGTTGTATCTATGAGTCCATTGCCAAATACAAGGTCTTGAAGATTAACATCTATATTTTCTTCTAAGAGTTTTATGGTGTTAGCTCTTAGGTTTACATCATTGATCCATTTTGAGTTAATTTTTATATATGGTATGAAGTAGGGGTTCAGTTTCATTCTTCTGCATGTGGCAGTTCAGTTGTCCCAGCATCATTTGTTGAAGAAACTATTATTTCCCCATTGAATGGACTTGGCACCCTTGTTAAAAAATAATTGTCTATAGACACATGGGTTTATTTCTGGACTTTCAGTTGTATTCCATTATCTATATGCCTATCCTTATGACAATACCACATTGTCTTGGTTACTTTAGCTTTGTAGTAAGTTTTCAGATTGGGAAGAGTGAGTTCTCTTACCTCGATCTTCTTTTCAAAGATTATTTTGGTTGTTCAGGGCCCCTTACAATTCTGTATGAATTTGAGAACCAGTTTTTCCATTTCTGCAAAGAAAGTCTGTTGGACTTTTGGTAGGGATTGTGTTGAATCTATAGACTGCCTTGAGTAGAATTGATATCTCAACAATATTAAATCTTCCAAACCATGAATATGGGATGTCTTTCCATTTACTTAGGTCTTATTTAATATCTTTCAGCAGCGTTTTATAATTTTCAGTGTGCAAGTCTTTCACCTCCTTGGTTAGATTTATTCCTAGGTATTTTATTCATTTAGATAATATTGTAAATCCGATTGTAGTCTTAATTTCCTTTTCAGCTTGTTCATTGCTGGTGTACAGAAACAATTGATTTTTGTGTATTGCTCTTTTACCCTGCAGTATTGCTGAATTTGCTTATTAGCTTCAGTAGACTTTTTGTGGCTCTTTGGGATTTTCTATGTATGGGATCATCTCATCTGTGAATAAGGACAGTTTTACTTCTTCCTTTTAGATTTGGATAAATTTTATTTTATATATTTATTATTTATTGCCTAATTGCCCTGACTAGAACCTCTAGCACAATGTTGAATAGCAGTGTTGAATATGGACATCTTTGTCTTTTTCCTGATCTTAGGGGAAAAGATTTCAGTCTTTTCCCATTAAGTATGGTGTTAGCTGTGGGTTTTTCAAAAATGCCGTTTATCGTGTTGAGGATTTTCCCTTCAATTCCTAGTTTCCTGAGTATTTTTACTACAAAAGAGTGTTAGATTTTTCTCAAATGCTTTTCTGGATCAATCAAGATGATCATGTGGCTTTTCTCCTTTGTTATGTTAATGTGGTGTATTACATTGATTGAGTTCCTTATGTTGAACCACCCTTGCATTCTTGGGATAAATCTCACTTGGTCATGCTGTATAATCCTCTTAATATGCTGTTAGATTTGGTGTGCTAGATTTTTGTGGGGAATTTTGCATCTATATCCATAAGGCATATTGGTCTGTAATTGTCTTTTCTCATGGTGCCTTTATCTGGCTTTGATGTCAGGATAATGCTGGCCTCATAGAATAAGCTAGAAAGTGTTCCCTCCTCTTCTATTTTAAAGAAGAATTTGAGAAGGGTTGGGATTAATTCTTCTTTAAATGTTTGGTAGAATTCACCGGCGTAGCCATGTGGTGCAGGACTTTTCTTTGTTGAGAGGTTTTGGTTACTGATTCAATCTCTTCACTTGTTATTAAAAAACAAAACCCATTGCTGTCAAGCTGATTCCGACTCATAGCAACCCTATAGGACAAGTCCATGAGAACCAAAATATGACCTTGAGTATATTCCACCTGAATTTAGACATCCAAGAATAAATTTGATGCATTAAACACTAATGACCAAAGACCAGATGAGTTGTGGAATGGCATCAAGGACATCAGACATGAAGAAAACAAGAGGTCATTGAAAAGACAAGAAAGAGAGAAAAGACCAAGGTGGATGTCAGAAGAGACTCTGAAGCTTGCTCTTGAACGTCCAGCAGCTAAAGCAAAAGGGAGAAATGATGAAGCAAAAGAGCTGAACAGAAGATTTCAAAGGGTGGCTCTAGAAGACAAAGTGAACTATTATAATGACATGTGCAAACAGCTGGAGATAGAAAACCAAAAGGGAAGAACACGTTTGGTGTTTCTCAAGCTGAAAGAACTGAAGAAAACATTCAAGCCTCAAGTTGCAATAGTGAAGGATTCTATGGGGAGAATACTAAACGATGCAAAAGCATCAAAAGAAGAAGGAAGGAATACACAGAGTCATTATACCAAAAAGAATTAGTTGACAGTCAACCATTTCAAGAAGTAGCATATGATCAGGAACCAATGGTACTGAAGGAGGAAGTCCAAGCTGCACTGAAGGCATTTGTGAAAAACAAGGCTCCAGGAATTGATGGAATATCAATTGAGATGTTTCAACAAATGGATGCAGCACTGTAAGTGCTCACTCATCTATGCCAAGAAATATGGAAGACAGCTTCCTGGCCAACTGACTGGAAGAGATCGATATTTATGCCTATTCCCAAGAAAGGTGATCCAACCGAATGTGGACATTATAGAACAATATCATTAATATAAAACGCAAGCAAAATATTGCTGAAGATCATTCAAAAGCGGCTGCAGCAGTATATCAACAGGGAACTGCCAGAAATTCAGGATGAATTCAGAAGAGGATGGAGAAACAAGGATATCATTGCTGATGTCAGATGGATCCTGGGTGAAAGCAGAGAATACCAGAAGGATGTTTACCTGTGTTTTATTGACTGTGCAAAGGCATTGGACTGTGTGGATCACAACAAATTATGTATAACATTGCAAAGACTGGGAATTCCAGGATGCTTAATCGTGCTCATGAGGAACCTGTACATAGATCGAGAGGCAGTTGTTTGGACAGAGCAAGGGGATACTGAGTGGTTTAAAATCAGGAAAGGTGTACGTCAGGGTTGTACCCTTTCACCGTACCTATTTAATCTGTATGCTGAGCAAATAATCCAAGAAGCTGGACTATATGAAGAAGAATGGGGCATCAGGTTTGGAGGAAGAGTCATTAACAACCTGCGTTATGCAGATGACACAACCTTGCTTGCTGAAAGTGAAGGGGACTTGAAGCACTTCGTAATAAAGATCAAAGACCACAGCCTTGAGTATGGATTACAGCTCAACGTAAAGAAAACAAAAATCCTCACAACTGGACCAATAAGCCACATCATGATAAATGGAGAAAAGATTGAAGCTGTCAAGGATTTCATTTTACTTGGATCCACAATCAACACCCATGGAAGCAGCAGTCAAGAAATCAAAAGACACACTGCATTGGGCAAATCTGCTGCAAAGGACCTCTTTAAAGTGTTGAAAAGCAAAGATGTCACATTGAAAACTAAGGTGCGCCTGCCCCAAGCCACAGTATTTTCAATCGCATCATATGCGTTTGAAAACTGGACAACAAATAAGGAAGACTAAAGAAGAATTGACGCCTTTGAATTGTGGTGTTGGTGAAGAATATTGAATATACCATGGGCTGCCAAATGAATGAACAAATCTGTCTTAGAAGTACAACCAGAATGGTCCTTAGAAGCAAGGATGGTGAGACTGCGTCTTACATGCTTTGGACATGTTGTCAGGAGGGATCAGTCCCTGGAGAAGGACATCATGCTTGGCAGAGTACAGGGTCAGCGGAAAAGAGGAAGACCCTCAACAACATGGATTAACACAGTGGCTGCAACAATGGACTCAAGCATAACAGCGATTGTAAGGCTGGCACAGGACTGGGCAGTGTTTCATTCTGTCGTGCATGGGGTCTCTATGAATCAGAACCGACTCAATGGCATCTAACAACAACAGGACAGGGTAGACCTACCCCACAGGGCTTCCAAGGCAGATTTGAACTGCCAACCTTTTGGTAGCAGCCGAATGCTTAACCACTGAACCACCAGTGCCTTGAAATTTTTTATTTCTTCTTGAGTCAGTTTAGGTAGTTTGTGTGTTTCTATGAATTTATCCATTTTATCTAGGTTGTCTAATTTGTTGACATACAATTGTTTAATACCATAGAATAGTATTCTTTTATAACCCTTTTTTAAATTTCTTTAAGATCAGTAGTAATATCCCCATATTCATTTCTAATTTTAGTTATTTGCATCTTATCTCTTTTTTTTTGTCAATCAATGTAAAGATTGGTCAATTATATTGATCTTTTCAAACAACCAATATTTTGGTTTTGCTGATTCTCTGCATTTTTTTTTCTATTCTCTTTTATTTGTCTCCTCTTTAATTTTCATTATTTTCTTCCTTATGGTACCTTTGGATTTAGTGTGCTTTTTTTTTTTTCCCCCTAGCTCTTCAAGGTGTAAAGTTAGGTTATTTATTTGAGATTTTTCTTCTTTTTTAATGTAGGTATTTATAGCTTTAAATTTCTGAGTACTGCCTTCACTGTATCCCATATTTTGGTAGGCTTTGATTTTATTTTCATTTGTCTCTAAGTATTTCTAATTTCCTTTATGATTTCTTCTTTGACCCATTAATTTCTTAAGAGTGTGTTCTTAATTTCTGCATATTTGTAAATTTCCGTATGTATTAATTTTTAGTTCCATTCCACTGTGGTTGGAGAAGATTCTTTGAATTATTTCATTTTCTGAAAATTCATTGAGAGAGGGGCCAAGATGGCAAAATAGTCAGACGCTTCATGTCATCCGTTTTACAACAAAGATCTCAAAAAGCAAGCAAATTAGATATATATGACAATCTGGGAACCCTGAGAACCAGCGACAAAGCTGAAGAATTGGACTGAGCAACAGGTGGAAGGAGAAACAATTCAAAAACAATGGAAGTGGGGAGTTACGGATCACCAGATTGCTGGAATCCTGCTAGCTGAACCTGCACAGCACAGACATATTGAGGCAAGCAGCAGCATCCCACGCTGAAACACACCCCATCCAGTGCAGCTAAGCTGCATGTACTTCTAGAATCAAACAGGAGTGACACCAGACCTGAAAAAGTTAAGCGTAGGCTCCCAATCCACCATGCATACCACAGCCCAGCCCCCCTCAACAGAGCCTCACGGGCTGAGGAGCACTCCCTACCCCTCACTCGCACCCCTCCCAACTCCAAGACCAGTCTGGCAGCGTTCAACCCCACCATGCCCACTAAGCCAGGAACTCTTGGTCCTGGTCTGAAGGCACCGGCTCCTTTGCACCCTCCACCACTTCTGATTACCTGCACAGTGACTTGCTGGCTGAGTCAGCATAGCAAGTACACTTTGGCGTTAGACAGTTACCAGCTGAAGCCCATTTTCATCTTCAGCATCCAAGTGGGAGCTGCAGATCTGTGGCATTCGACACCACCCTGCCCCCTAAGAAGGAGCCTCAACCACCCACACCAGGGGCCTAAGGGCCAGTAGTACCACCCACTGCTTCCAGCTGCCCATGATGAGGGCCTGAGAACCTGCCCACCCAGAACTGTAGATGAGAGTCTCTGCACCACACACTCAGTAACTGAAGACCCAGTCATCTTCACTTCAACCATTTGGCAAGTGGTAGAGCGCACACACCCAACCCAATGACCGGGGAGAACACTCACTATACAAGCGACCAGGTAACCAGCAGGACAGATACATCACCTCATAAAATTCACCACCTAAGTACTCAGGAGCCTCACAAGAACAGTTAACAGAGTCACAGGCTCACACACATAGTAGCTGCTCCACCTACCTAAAGAGTCAGTAGGTGAGAGCTTCAACAGGGCCAGATTAATGTCAATATTAGAATGCAAACCCAGCACTTGTATATATCAAAACAAAACAAAACAAAAATTCGGGACACGGTAAACAAACATACAGTAAATAAATAAATATAATAACATCTTGATGCCTTGGGGACAATAAAACCGATTAACCCATTGCCATCGAGTCAATTGCGACTCATAGTGACCCTATAAGACAGAGTAGAACTGCCCCATAGAGTTTTTAAGGAGCACCTGGTGGATTTGAACTGCTGACCTTTTGGTTAGCAGCTGTAGCATTTAACCACTACGCCACCAGGGCTTCCAATAGTTAGTATCAAATCACACAAAGAAGCAGGACAAGATGGCTCTAGCAAGCAACCACAATAAAGACCCAGAAAACCTTCCAGAGAAAGATAAGGCAATGGAACTACCTGATAAAGAATTCAAAAGACTAATATACAGAGCTGTGCAAGAGATCAATAAGGAGATCAGGGAAAACACAGACAAAACCAAGGAACGCACAGAAAAAGCAACAGAAGAATTCAGAAAAACAACACCTGAACAAAATGAGAGTAAATAGGCTACTAGAAACCATACAAAACAACGACTAGAAATCCAAAAGTTTAACAATAAAATTTTACAGTTAGACAGCTCAACAGAAGATCATAGAAGCTGAATTGAGATAATGGAAGTCAGAATTAGTGAGACTGAAGATAAACACGACACCAATTTGAGGAAAAATCAGAAAAAAAAGAATGAAGAAAGCCTAAGAATTATGTGGGATACTATATAGAGGAAAAACCTATGAGTGATTGGTATTCCATACAGCTGGGATAATGGAAAACACATAGAGAAATGTTGAAGATTTGCTGGCAGAAAACTTCCTTAATATCATGAAATAAGAAGATATCTATCCAAGAAGCTCAAAGAACCCCATACAGGATAGACCCCAAAAGAAAGTCATCAAGACATATTGTAATCAAACTTGCCAAAACCAAAGAAAAAAAAGGAATCCTGACAGCAGCTAGGGAAAATGAAAAGTCACCTACGAAGGACAACCAATAAGACTAAGCTCTGATTACTCAGCAGAAACCATGCAGGCAAGAAGGCAATTAGAAAGGGCCAGGGCCGAAAGGGTGGAGTAGTGAGATACTTCTGATGATCCTTCTCACAACAAAACCCTGAAAAAACAGGTGAAATGATTATATTTATGACAAGCTAGGAGCCCTGAACATCAAAGGCAAAGTTAGAAAATGGACTCAGTGGCAGGGGGAGGGAGAGATGGTTCAGAGGCGGAGAGGAGTTGCCAGAACCGAATTGTCAGAAATCCTCAGGCACCATTCCCCAGGAGCGACTGTGACGGGCTGGTGGTAGCATTCAGCTGCAGTTTCCTCAGGGAGAAACAGCCAGCCACACAGCCTACTCACACCTCCGGAACCAGAGAAGAACGACGCTCTCCGTAAAAGCTAATTACTTGCATATATTTTATCGTGCGCCCCACCCCCAATCTGGCTTCAGTGGCTGTTGATTTCCCTGGGTTTGAGATTTTTTTGAGATAGGCCCTGCTGGGCTCTCTGAGCCATTCTTCTGGCCTTGGAGAAGGAATAAATTCACAATTGGGGGAAAAGATAATCTGCCAGCTCCACTAAACTGGGGAGCTCAGGACAGAAGTAAATTCTGTCCAGGCATAAACGGTCTGTGGACTGTGAATACCTTTCCCTGTTGCATGGACCTGTGTGGGCCTATTTCAGGAGAATAGGCCTTTATTGGCAGACTGCAACTGTTTCAGCTGTGCGGTGGAGAGGTGAGTGTTTGATGTGTGACATGACTTTTCCTATTAAACAGGGTCCTCACCTACCCACATCAGGGGCCTAAGGACTGGTGGCTCCACTTAGGTCACCCAGCCACCCGCAGCAGGTGTCTGAGGATAACTGGTACCTCCCAGTCCTTACAACCAAAAGCACTGGGTGCCCATGGTCCATCTGCAGAACCCACCCACCTGTGCACTCTAAGGAACAGGGATGCGCTTTTCTCACAGACACTTGGGGGACAGTTGTAAGCCCCCCGCCTTGTTCAGAGAATGACCCCCTGCTGCAACCAGATACCAGTGCCCACACCAATCACCCCTGCCCCTCTAAGACTGTAGGACAGAGCCTGTACCACGCACTTGATGACCAACTACCTAGACACCTGAGCTGAATCCATACAAGAAAAGTGAATGGGCTCCTAGGCTGATATATCTGGTAACAGCTCTAGCCACCTGGTGACAGGACGTTAGAGCTTCAAAGGAGAAAATAATCAAGCTCACTCAAGGAACCTAATTGGACACATCAAAACAAAACAAAACAAGAAGCTAGGATACAGTAAGATGGCTCAGAGAAAACAGTCAATATCAAATCACATAAACAAGCAGGCCATGATCATGCCAACAAGCTCTCAAAACAAACAATCAAGGGATCTTCTGGATGAAGGTGCCTTCCTGGAATTACCGGATGCAGAATACAAAATATTAATATACAGAACCTTCAAGATATCAGGAATGAGATTAGGAATGAGATTAGACAATATGCAGAACAAGCCAAGGAACATACAGATAAAGCAATTGAAGAAATTAAAAAGGTTATTCAAAAACATAATGAAAATTTAATAAAGATGCAAGAATCCATAGAGAGACAGCAATCAGAAACGCAGAAGATTTACAATAAAATTACAGAATTAGACAACTCAACAGAAAGTCTAAGGAGCAGAACTGAACAAGTACAAGGCAGAATTGGTGAGATTGAAGATAAAGGACTTGGCACCAATATATTTGAAGAAAAATCAGATAAAAGAATTCAAAAAATGAAAAAAACTTAAGATTCACATGGGACTCTATCAAGAGAAATAACCTACAAGTGATTGGAGTATGAGAACAGGGAAGGATAAGAGAAAATACAGACAGAATTGTTGAAGATTTGTTGGCAGAAAATTCCCTGATATCATGAAAGATGAGAAGATATCTATCCAAGATGCTCATCAAACTCCACATAAGGTAGATCTTAAAAGAGTCACCAAGACATATTATAATCAAACTTGCCAAAACCAAAGATAAAGAGAGAATTTTAAGAGCAGCTAGGGATAAACGAAAAGTCACCTACAAAGGAGAGCCAATAAGAATGAGCTCGACTACTCAGCAGAAACTATGCAGGCAAGAAGGCAATGGGATGACTTATATAAAGCATTGAAGGAAAAAATAGCCAGCCAAGAATCATATATCCAGCAAAACTGTTTCTCAAATATGAAGGCGAAATTAGGACATTTCCAGACAAACAGAAGTTCAGGGAATTTGTAAAAACCAATCCAAAACTACAAGAAATACTAAAGGGAGTTCTCTGGATAGAAAATCAATAATATCAGGTATCAACCTAAGGCTAGAACACTGGGCAGAGCAATCAGAAGTCAACCCAGACAGGGAAATCACAAAAATAAACCAAGATTTAAAAAATGCTCAAAACAGGGAAACAGAGATGTTATTATGTAAAAGAAGGCAACATTACAACAATAAAGAGAGACTAAGAAATGTAGTCATAGATCTTTCATATGGAGAGGAAGACAAAGCGATATAAAGCAATAAAAGTTAGCTTTAAACTTAGAAAAATCAGGTAAATAATAATAAGGTAACCACAAAGGAGACTAACAATCCTACTCACCAAGATAAAATACAAGGAAAAAATAGTTAGAGGAAACAAAATCAACAACGAATAAGAGGAAAAGACAATATATAAAGATAAACTACTCAGCACAAAAAATTAGGTGAGAAAAAGAAACTGTCAACAACACACAAAAAAAGACATCAAAATGACAGCACTAAACTCATACCTATCCATAATTATGCTGAATATAAATGGACTAAATGCACCAATAAAGAGACAGACAGTGGCAGAATGAATAAAAAAACATGATCCATGTATATACTGCCTACAAGAGACACAACTTAGACTTAGAGACACAAACTAAAACTCAAAGGATGGAAAAAATACATTAAGCAAACAACAATCTTTTTAGAGCAGGAGTAGCAATATTAATTTCTGACAAAATGGACTTTAAAGTTAAATCCACCACAACGGATAAGGAAGGACACTATATAATGATTAAAGGGACAATATACCACGAGGATATAACCACATTAAATATCTATGCACCCAATGACAGAGCTTCAAGATACATAAAACAAATTCTAACAGCATGGAAAAGTGAGACAGACAGCGCTACAATTATGGTAAGAGACTTCAACACACCACTTTCAGTGAAGGACAGAACATCCAGAAACAAGATCAATAAAGACACGGAAGATCTAAATGCCACAATCAACCAAACTGACCTCATAGACATATACAGAACAATCCACCCAACAGTAGCCAAGTATACTTTCTTTTCTAGCCCACATGGAACATTCTCTCCAATAGACCCCGTATGAGGTCATAAAGCAAGCATTAGCAGAATCCAAACATTGTAATACAAAGCATCTTCTCTGACCATAAGGCCATAAAAGTAGAAATCAATAACAGAAAAAGCAGGAAAAAGAAATCAAACACTTGGAAACTAAACAATACCCTACACAGAAACAACTGCCTTATAGAAGACATTAAGGATGGAATTAAGAAATTCGTAGAATCTAAGGAGAATGAAAACACTTCCTATCAGAACCTTTGGAACACACCTAAAGCAGTGCTCAGAGGTGAGTTTATATCAATAAATGCAAACAACCAAAAAGAAGAAAGGGCCAAAATCAAAGAATTATCCTTACAACTTGAACAAATAGAGAGCAACAAGGGAAACCCTCAGGCAACATAAGAAAGGACATAATAAAAGTTAGAGTAGAATTAAATGAAATAGAGGACAAAAAAACAATTGAAAGAGTTAACGAGATCAAAAGGTGGTTCTTTGAAAAAATCAACAAAATCAATCAACCATTGGCCAAATTGACAAAAGAAAAACAGGAGAGGAAGCAAATAACCCAAATAAGAAATGAGATGGTCGATGTCACAGCAGACCCAACTGAAATTAAAAGAATCATATCAGATTACAATGAAAAATTGTACTCTAACAAATTTGAAAACCTAGAAGAAAAGGAAGAATTTCTAGAAACACACTACCTACCTAAACTAACACGGAGGTAGAACAACTAAATAAGCCCATAACAAAAGAAGAGATTGAAAAGGTAATGAAAAAAATCCAAACAAACAAAAAAACCCTGGCCCTGATGGCTTCACTGCAAAGTTCTACCAAACTTTCCCAGAGGACTTAACACCACTACTACTAACGGTATTTCAGAGCACAGAAAAGGACCGAGTACTCCCAAACTCATTGTATAAAGCCAGCATATCCCTAATACCAAAACCAGGTAAAGACACCAAAAAAAAAAAAAAAGAGAAAATTACAAACCTATATCCTTCATGAACTTAAATGCAAAAATCCTCAACAGAATTATAGCCAATAGAATTCAACAACATACCAAAAAAATAATTCACCATGACCAAGTGGGATTCATACTAGGTATGCAGAGATGGTTCAACATTAGAAAAACAATTAGTGTAATCCATCATATAAATAAAACAAAAGACAAGAAATACCAGATCTTGTCAATTGATGCAGAAAAGACATTTGACAAAGTTCAACACCCATTCATGATAAAAACTCTCAGCAAAATAGGAATAGAAGGAAAATTCCTCAACACAATAAAGGGCATTTATACAAAGCCAACAGCCCACATCATCCTAAATGGACAGAATCTGAAAGCATTCCACCTGAGATTGGGAACCAGACAATGATGCCCTTTATCACCACTCTTATTCAACATTGTGCTGGAGGTCCTAGCCAGAGCAATTAGGCTAGATAAAGAAATAAAGGGTATCCAGATTGGCAAGGAAGAAGTAAAATTATCTCTATTTGCAGATGATATGATCTTATACACAGAAAACCCTAAAGAGTCCTCAAGAAAACTACTGAAACTAATAGAAGAGTTCAGCACAGTATCAGGGTATAAGATAAACATGAAAAAAATCAGTTGGATTCCTCTACACCAACAAAAAGAACATCGAAGAGGAAATCACCAAATCAATACCATTTACAGTAGCCCCTGAGAGCATAAAATACTTAGGAATAAATCTCACCAGAGATGTAAAAGACCTATACAAAGAAAACTGCAAGACACTACTGCAAGAAACCAAAAGACACCTACATAAGTGGAAAAACATACCTTGCTCATGGATAGGAAGACTTAACATTGTAAAAATGTCTATTCGACCAAAAGCGATCTATATATACAATGCAATTCTGATCCAAAGACCAATGACGTTTTTTAATGAGATGGAGAAACAAATCACCAACTTCATGTGGAAGGGAAAGAGGCCCCAAATAAGTAAAGCAGTACTGAAAAAAGAAGAGCAAAGTGGGAGGCCTCACTGTACCTGGTTTTAGAACCTATTATACCGCCACAGTAGTCAAAACAGCCTGGTACTGGCACAACAACAGATACATGGACCAATGGAACAGAATTGAGAATCCAGACATAAATCCATCCACATATGAGCAGTTGATATTTGACAAAGGCCCAAATTCAGTTAAGTGGGGAAAAGACAGTCTGTTTAACAAATGGTGCTGGCATAAGTGGCTATCCATCTGCAAAAAATGAAACAAGACCCATACCTCACACCATGCACAAAAACTAACTCAAAATGGATCAAAGACCCAAATATAAAATCTAAAACGAAAAAGATCATGGAAGAAAAAATAGGGACAACACTAGGAGCCCTAATACATGGCGTAGACAGTATACAAAAGATTACCAACAATGCAGAAAAGAAACTAGATAACTGGGAGCTCCTAAAAATCAAACACCTATGCTCATCCAAAGACTTAACCGAAAGAGTAAAAAGATTACCTACAGACAGGGAAATGCTCACGATCGTTAGCCATTAGAGAAGTGGAAATCAAAACTACAGTGAGATTTCCTCTCACTCCAACAATGCTGGCATTAATCCAAAAAACACAAAGTAATAAATGGAGAGATTTTCGAGAGACTGGAACACTTATGTACTCCTGGTGGGAATGTAAAATGGTACAACCACTTTGGAAAGCGATTTGGTGCTTCCTTAAACAGCTAGAAATAGAAGTACCAAACGATCCAGCAATCCCACTCCTTGGAATATATCCTAGAGAAATAAGAGCCTTTACATGAACAGATACATGCACACCCGTGTTTACTGAAGCACTGTTTACAATAGCAAAAGGATGGAAGCAACCCAGGTGCCCATCAATGGATGAAAGGATAAATAAATTATGGTATATTCACACAGTGGGATATTATGCATTGATAAAGAACAATGATGAATCCATGAAGCATTTCACAACATGGAGGAATCTGGAAGGCATTATGGTGAGTGAAATTAGTCAGTTCCAAAAGGACAAATACTGTATGAGACCACTATTATAAGAACTCGAAAAATAGTTTAAACAGAGAAGAAAATATTCTTTGATGGTCATGAAAGCGGGGAGGGAGGGAGAGAGGTTTTCACTAATTAGATAGTAGATAAGAACTATTTAACGTGAAGGGAAAGACAACCACAGTACAGGAGAGGTCTGCACGACTGGATTAAACCAAAAGCAAAGAAGTTACCTGAAGAAACTGAATGCTTCGAAGGCCAGCGTAGCGGGGGCGGGGGTTTGGGGACCATGGTTTCAGGGAACATCTAAGTCAATTGACATAATAAAATCTATGAAGAAAACATCCTGCATCCCACTTTGGAAAGTGGCGTCTGGGCCTTAAACACTAGCAAGTGGCCATCTAAGATGCATGGATTGGTTTCAACCCACCTGGAGGAAAGGAGAATGAAGTACACCAGAGCCCAAGAGACAGAAAGGGTGACATAAACCAGAGACTACATCAGCCTGAGACCAGAAGAAATAGGTAGTGCCTGGTTACAACCCAATGACTGCCCTGACAGGGAACACAACAGAGAACCCCTGAGGGAGCAGGAGAGCATTGGGATGCAGACTTCAAATTCTCATAAAAAGACCAGACTTAATGGTCTGACTGAGACTAGAGGGACCCCAGAGGTCATTGTCCCCAGACCTTCTGTAAGCCCAAGACAGGAAACATTCCCAAAGCCAACTCTTCAGACAGGGATTGGACTGGGCTATGGAATATGATACTGGAAAAGAGCGAGCTTCTTAGATTAAGTAGACACATGAGACTATGTGGGCAGCTCCTGTCTGAATGGGAGATGAGAGAGCAGAGGGGGTCAGAAGCTGGCCAAATGGACATGAAAATAGAGAGTGGAGGGAAGGAGTGTGCTGTCTCATTAGGGAAAGAGCAACTAGGAGTGTATAGCAAGGTGTATATAAATTTTTGTATGAGAGATTGACTTGATTTGTAAACTTTCTCTTAAAGTACAATGAAATTTTTTTAAAATAAGAAGGTAATTAGATGAAATATATAAAGCCTTGAAGGAAATAAATTACCAGCCAATAATTATATATCCAGATGGGCGAGGTCGAGATGGCCGAGTAGTCAGATGCTTCCGGTGGTCCCTCTTACAACAAAGACCCAAAAAACAAGTGAATAGATTATATATATGACAAGCTAGGAACCCTGAACATCAAAGGCAAAGTTAAGAAATCAGAGTGAATGACAGGAGGGGGGAGAGATGCTGCAGAAGCAGTGAGGAGTTGCTGGACCTTACTCGGCAGGAGTGTCTCAGCCCCTATCCACTGGCGCGACTGTGGTGAGGCTGGTGGTAGAGTTCCGGACGCAGCTGCTTCAGCAAAAGAAGGCAAGTGAAGTGGCGCAGCCCTGATCCCCTGGCATGACCACAGTGGGGCTGGTGGTGGCATTCAGGACATGGTTACTTTAGCGAAAGAAGGTAAGCAAGGTGACGCAGCCCCGATATCCTGCCACAACCACAGCAGGGCCTAGCCAGTGCACAGAATGTATGCACACATCCAGAATCTGAGATAAAACGGCACTCTTTTTTTTTAAATAATTTTTACTGTGCTTTAAGTGAAAGTTTACAAATCAAGTCAGTCTGTCACATATAAGCTTATTTATATACACCTTTACTACATACTCCCATTTACTCTCCCCCTAATGAGTCAGGCTGCTCCCTTCTTCCACTCTCTCCTTTCGTGACCATTTTGCCAGTTTCTAACCCTCTCTACCCTCCCATCTCCCCTCCAGACAGGAGATGCCAATACAGTCTCAAGAATCCACCTGATACAAGTAGCTCACTCTTCATCAGCATCTCTCTCCAGCCCATTGTCCAGTCCCTTCCATGTCTGATGAGTAGTCTTCGGGAATGGTTCCTGTCCTGGGGCAACAGAAGGTTTGGGGACCATGACCACTGTGATTCTTCTAGTATCAGTCAGACCATTAAGTCTAGTCTTTTTATGAGAATTTGGAGTCTGCATCCCATGGTTCTCCTGCTCCCTCAGGAGTTCTCTGTTGTGCTCCCTGTCAGGGCAGTCATCAGTTGTGGCCAGGCACCATCTAGTTCTTCTGGTCTCAGAATGATGTAAGTCTCTAGTTCATGTGGCCCTTTCTGTCTCGGGCTCATAGTTATCATGTGACCTTGGTGTTCTTCTTTCTCCTTTGATCCAGATGGGTTGAGACCAATTGATGCATCTTAGATGGCCGCTTGTTAGCATTTAAGACCCCAGACACCACACTTCAAAGTGGGATGCAGAATAAAATGGCACTCTTAACACAACGTAAGTGATTTTGTGTAATTTACAGTGCATATCTAACACACACAATCTAACAGCGCCTCCTTTTGAAAGAACTCTCTCCTGTCTTTCTGATCCCTTCTCCCTCTGCCCTAGCCGGCTTCAGTGACAGTTGATTTCCTGGGGCCTGAGATACGTCATGCTGTGCTCCCTGGGCCATTCTCCCAGCCTTGGAGAAGGAACAGATTAACAAACAGGGGAAAAATAATCTTCCACCTCCCCTAATCTGGAAACTTAGAGCAGAAGTGGCTTCTGTCCAGGCACAAGTAGTCCACAGACTTGAATGTCTTTCACCCCTGCATGGACACAGATGGCCCCAATTCAGCAGATAGGATCTGGCTATTTAATTGTAAGGGTAAATGTGCTTGAGGTCTGATTGAAACCATTTCAGCTGTGCAGTGGAGAGGCGGGGTTTTTGAATTTTGACACCACTCTGCCTATTAAACAGGGTCCTCACCTACCTACTTCAGGGGCCTGAGGACTAGTGGCTCCACCCATGCCACCTAGCCACCCGCGACAAGGGTCCAAGGATAAGTGGTGCCTCACAGTCCTTATAGTAAAAAGCATTGCATGCCTATGGTATGGCTGCATAGCCCACCCACCAGTGTGCTCTAGAGAACAGGGATGCACCTTCCTTACAGACACTTGGGGGAAGGTTTTCAGCCCCCTGCCATCCTCAGAGAGTGACCCTCTGCTACAAACAGAAACCTGTGCATACACCAATCACCACTGCTCCTATAAGATCATAGGTGAGAGCCTGCAGCAAACACTAGGTGACTGACTATCAGGACACTGGAGCTGAATCTATACAAGAATAGTGAATGGACTCCTAGGCTCATATACCTGTTAACAGCTCTAGCCATCTGGTGACAGGACATTAGTGCTTCAAAGGCTCCAATAATCAAGTTAGCTCACTCTAGTAGCCTATTCATGTATATCAAAACAAAACAAAGCAAGAATCTAGGACACAATGCGCAAACATAAAATATATTAATACAATAACTTATAGATGGCTCAGAGACAACCGTCGATATCAAATCACATAAAGAAGCAGACCATGACTGCTTCAACAAACTCCCAAAACAAAGAATCAAGAACTCTTCTGGATGAAGATGTATTCCTGGAATTACCAGATGTGGCATACAAAATATTAATATACAGAACTCAAGTTGTCAGGAAGGAGATCAGGCAAAATGCAGAACAAGCCAAGGAGCACACAGATAAAGCAGTTGAGGAAATTGCAAAGGTTATTCAAGAACATAAGGAAAAATTTAATAGGCTGCAAGAATCCATAGAGAGAAAGCAATCAGAACTTCAGAAGATTAACAAAAAATTTCAGAATTAGACAACTCAGTAGAAAGTCAGTGGAGCAGTATTGAGGAAATGAGCATCAGAATTAGCGAGATTGAAGATAAAACACTTGGCAACAGTATGTTTGATGAAAAATAAGATAAAAGCTTTTTTTTTTTAATGAAGAAACCCTAAGAATCATGTCGGACTCTATCAGAAAATACAGAGAGAATTGTTGATGATTTGTTGGCAGAAAACTTCCCTGATATCATGAAAGATGAGAAGATATCTATCCAAGATGCTCATCAAACCCCATACAAGGTAGATCTGAAAAGGAAGTCACCAAGACATATTATAACCAAACTTACAGAAACCAAAGATAAACAGAAAATTTTAAACATGGACAGGGATAATCAAAAAGTCACCTACAAAGGAGAGTCAATAAGAATAAGCTAGGACTACTCTTTTTTTTTTTTTAACTCGGTAGAAGCCATGCAGGCAAAAAGGCGATGGCATGACATATATAAAGCCTGTAAGGAAAAAAATTGCCAGCCAAGAATCATATATCCAGCAAAATTCTCTCAAATTTGAAGGTGAGATTAGGACATTTTCAGATGAACAGGAGTTTAGGGAATTTGTAAAAACCAAACCAAAACTACAAGAAATACTAAAGGGAATTCTCTGGTTAGAAAATCAATAATATCAGATATCAACCCAAGACTAGAACACAGGACAGAGCAAGCAGATATCAACCCAGACAGGGAAATCACAAAAATAAATCAAGATAAAAAAATGCTTAAAACAGGGAAACAGCAATGTCATTATGTAAAAGATGGCAATGTTAAATCAATAAAGAGGGACTAAATAAAGTAGTCATAGATCTTTCATATAGAAAGGAAATCAGGGTGATATAAGGAGACAAAAGTTAGGTTTAAATTTAGAAAAATAGGGGTAAATAATAAGGTAACTACAAAGGGACTAACAATCCTACACATTCCAGTAAAATACAAGAAAAACATAAACACTCAGCAAAAACAAAATCAACAACAATGAAAAAGGGGGATACACAATTTACAAAGAAAAACTAAAGGGAAAAAAGAGACTGTCAACAACACATACAAAAAGACATCAGAATGACAGCACTAAACTCATACCTATCAATAATCACTCTGAATGTAAATGAACTAAATGCACTAATAAAGAGACAGACAGTTGCAGAGTGGATAAGAAAACACAATCCATCTGTATGCTGCCTACAAGAGACACACCTTAGACTTACAGACAAAAACAAACTAATATGCAAAGGATGGAAAAAATATATATCCACCAAACAACAATCAAAAAAAAGCAGGAGTGGCAATACTAATTTCTGACAAAACAGACTTCAAAGTTAACTCTACCACAAAGGATAAGGAAGGACATTATATAATGATTCAAGGGACAATATACCAGGAGGATATTACCACATTAAATATTTATGCACTCAACGACAGGGCTTCAGAATATGTAAAACAAACTCTAACAGCATTGAAAAGCAAAATAGACAGTTCCACAATAGTAGTAGGAGACTTCAACGAATCATTGTCAGTGAATGACAGAACATCCAGAAAGAAGCTCAATAAAGACACGGAAGAGCTAAATGCCACAATCAACCAACCTGACATCATAGATATGTATGGAACATGCCACCCAACAACAGACAAGTATACTTTCTTTTCCAATGCACATGGAACGTTCTCTAGAATAGACTACATGTTAGGCCACAAAGCAAGCCTTAACAGAATCCAAAACATTGAAATACTACAAAGCATCTTCTCTGACCATAAAGCCATAAAACCAGAAAATAAATAACAGAAAAAACAGGGGAAAAAATCGACCACATGGAAACTGAACAACACTTTGCTCAAAAATGATTGGATCATAGAATAAATCAAGAACAGAATAAAGAAATTCATAGAATCCAATGAGAATGAAGACACTCCCTATCAGAACCTTTGGGACACAGCTAAAGCAGTGCTCAGAGGTCAATTTATATCAATAAATGCACACATCCAAAAAGAAGGGCCAAAATCAAAGAATTATCCCTACAACTTGAACAAATAGAAAGAGAGCAATAAAAGAAACCCTCGGGCACCAGAAGAAAGCAAATAATAAAAACTAATAAAAATTAGAGGAGAATTAAATAAAATAGAGACCACAGAAACAATTGAAAGAGTTAACAAGACCAAAAGCTGGCTATTTAAAAAGATTAACAAAATCTATAAACCATTGGCCAGACTGACAAAAGAAAAACAGGAGAGGAAGCAAATAACCCGAATAAGAAATGAGATGGGCAATATCACAACACTCTAACAAATTTGAAAAGCTGGAAGAAATGGACAAATTTCTAGAAACACACTAACCCACTAAAACCCACTGCCTACCTACCTAAAATAACAACAACAGAGGAGAACAACTAAATAAACCCATAAGAAAAGAAGAGATTGAAAAGGTAATTTAAAAACTCCCAACAACAACAACAACAAAAAATGCCCTGGCCCTGACATCTTCACTTGAAAATTCTACCAAACTTTCAGAGAAGAGTTAACACCACTACTGCTAAAGGTATTTCAGAGCAGAGCAAAGGACGGAATACTACCAAACTCATTCTATGAAGCCAGCATAACCCTGGTACCAAAACCAGGTAAAGACACCACAACAAAAGAAAATTACAGACCTATATCCCCCATGAACTTAGATGCAAAAATCCTCAACAAAATTCTAGCCAATAGAATTCAACAACATATCAAAAAAATAATTCACCATGATCAAGTGGGATTCATACCAGGTATGCAGGGATGGGAAACCCTGGTGGCATAGTGGTTAAGTGCTACGGCTGCTAACCAAAGGGTCGGCAGTTCAAATCTGCCAGGCACTCCTTGGAAACTCTATGGGGTAGTTCTCAGTCCTGTAGGGCCGCTCTGAGTCGGAATCAACTCGGCAGCACTGGGTTTGGTTTGGTTTATGCAGGGATGGTTCAACATTAGAAATACAATCAATGTAATCTATCACACAAATAAAACAAAAGACAAGAATCCCATGATCTTGTCCATTGACGCAGAAAAGGCATTTGACAAAGTCCAACACCTATTCATGATAAAAAGTCTCAGCAAAACAGAAAAAGAAGGAAAATCCCTCAACATAATAAAAGGCATTTATACAAAGCCAATAGCCAACATCATCTTAAATAGAGACTGAAAGCATTCCCCTTGAGATTCGGAACCAGACAAGTATGTCCTGTATCATCACTCTTATTCAACATTGTACTGGAGGTCCTGGCCAGAGCTATTAGGCTAGATAAATAATGGGCATCCAAGCTGGCAAAGAAGTAAAGGTATCTCTATTTGCAGATGACATGACCGTATATGCAGCAAAACTAAATGAATTCTCAAGAAAACTACTGAAACTTATAGAAGAGTTCAGCATGGTATCAGGATACAAGATAAACATACAAAAATCAGTTGGATTCCTCTACACCAACAAAGAGAACATCGAAGAGGAGATCACCAACTCAATACCATTTACAATAGCCCCCAAAAAGATAAAATAGTTAGGAATAAATCTAACCAGAGACATAAAAGACCCATACAAAGAAAACTATAAGACACTACTGCAAGAAACCAAGAGACCCACATAGGTGGAAAAAATACATTGCTCGTGGAGAGGAAGACTCAACATTGTAAAAATGTCTATTCTACCCCCAAGCAATCTATACATACAATGCAATCCCAATCCAAATACCGGTCACATTTTTAATGAGATGGAGAAACAAATCACCAAAATTATATGGAAGGAAAAGAGGCCCCAGATAAGTAAAGAAAAAAAAAAAAGTAAAGCATTACTGAAAAAGAAGAACAAAGTGAGAGGCCTCACACTACCTGAGTTTAGAACCTCTTATACTGCCACAGTAGTCAAAACAGGCTGGGTCTGGTACAAGAACAGATACATAGACCAATAGAACAGAATTGAGATCCAGACATAAATCCATCCACATATGAGCAGCTGATATTTGACAAAGGCCCAGTGTCAGTTAAATGGGGAAAAGACAGTCTCTTTAACAAATGGTGCTGGCATAACTGGATATCCATCTGCAAAAAAATGAAACAAGACCCATACCTCACACCATGCACAAAAACTAACTCAAAATGAATCAAAAACCTAAATATAAAATTCAAAATGATAAAGATCATGGAAGAAAAAATAGAGACAATGCTAGAAGCCCTAATACATGGCATAAACAGTATACAAATCGTTACTAACAATATACAAACACTGTATATATATGTATATATATACATATAAAAAATATATATATACATATATATTATATATAATATATATGAACACCAGATAAGATAGACAATGATACTGGTGAGGAGTGAGCTTCTTGGCTCAAGTAGACACTTCAGACTATGTGGGCAACTCCTGTCTGGTGGCGAGATGAAAAGAAAGAGGGGGACAGGAGCTGGTTGAATGGACATGGGGAATACACGGTGGAGAGGAGAATGTGCTGTTTCATTAGGAGGAGAGCAGGTAGGAGTACATAGCACGGTGTGCATAACTTTTTGTATGAGAGACTGGTTGATTTGTAAACTTTCACCTAAAGCACAATAAATAAATAAATTTTACATCCAGCAAAATTATCTCTCAAATATGATAGAGAAATTTGGTCATTCCCAGATAAACGGAAATTAAGGGAATATGTGAAAACCAGACCAAAGTTACAGGAAATACTAAAGGGAATCATCCAATTAGAGAATGAAAAACTTCGGACAACAATCCAAAACCTGGACACAGGACAGATCATCCAGATACCAACCCAGACTGGGAATTCTCAAAAATAAAGCAAAGCTGGAAGACTGAAAATAGGGAACCAGAGATGTCAATATGTAAACAATGCCAACATCTAAACAAAAAGGAGGGAATAAATGGTATAGTCATAGAACTTCCATATGGTGAGGAAGTCAAGGTGATATCCAGAAATAAAAGACTGATTTAAACTTAGAAAAATAAAGGTAAATTTCAAGGTAACCACAAAGGAAGCTAACAAACCCCTTCATCAAAATAAAAAAGAAGAAAAATATAAATATTCGGGAAGCACAAAGCCAACTTTAATGAAAGAAATGAAAAGAAAATGCATAAACAAAAATAACTCAGCACAGAAAATTAAGCAGAACAAAGAAACTGGCAACACCACACACACACACACAAAACAACAAAATGACAGCAGTGAACTCATACCTATCAATAATTACACTGAATGTAAATGACCTAAATGACCAGTAAAGAGACAGTGTGGCAGAAGGGATTAAGAAAAAAAAGATCCATCTATATGCTGTCTACAAGAGACACACCTTAGACACAAAGACATAAACGATTTAACCTCAGAAGGTGGGAAAAATATATCAAGCAAACAATAACCAAAAAAGAGCAGGAGTGGTAATATTAATCTCTGCCAAAATAGACTTTAAAGCAAAATCCATCATAAAGGGTAAAGAAGGACACTATATAATGATTAAAGGGTCAATATACCAAGACCAAGAGGACATAACCATAAAAAAAAATACATGCACCCAATGACAGTGCTTCAAAATACATAAAACAAACTCTAACAACATTGAAAAGAGAAATAGTTCCATAAAAATAGTAGGAGAATTTCACACACCATATTTGGTGGAGGACAGAACATCTAGAAAGACAGTCAGTAAAGATACAGAAGATCTAAATGCCACAACCAACCAACTTGACTTCATAAACATAACACAAAACACTCCACCCAACAGCAGCAAAGTATACATTCTTTTCAATGCATATGGAACATTCCCCAGAATATACAGTATTTTAGGCCACAAAGCAAACCTCAACAAAATCCAAAACACCAAAATAATACAAAAGCATCTTCTCTGATCATAATGACATAAAAGTAGAGGTCGATAACAGAAATAGCAAAGAAAAAAAAAATCAAATATATGGAAGCTTAATGACACCTTGCTTAAAAACTACTGGGTAATAGAAGAAATCAAATGAGAATGAAAACACATCTTACCAAAACCTTTGAGACACAGCAAAAGCAGTGCTTAGAGGTCAATTTATACCAATAAACACACACATCAAAAAAGAAGAAAAGGAAGAGGCGAAGCCAAGATGGCGGAATAGACAGATGCTTCCGCGAGCCCTCTTTACAACAAAGACCTGAAAAACAAGTGAAATGAGTATATTTATGACTAGCTAGGAGCCCTGAGCATCAAAGGCAAGCTTAGAAAACAAAGGGGGGGGGGGCAGGGGGAGGAAGAGACGGTTCAGAAGCGGAGAGGAGTTACCTGACCTGAATTGCAGGGAGCCCTCAGGCACCATTCCCGGAGTGGCGGCAGCGGCAGCAGGCTGATACTAGCATTCGGCCGCAGTTTCCTCAGGGAGAAGCAGCCAGCCACACAGACCACTCACACCTCTGGAACCAGAGAAGAACAGCACTCTGGGCAAAAGCAAAGTACTTGAGTCTATTTTAACATGTCCCACCCCCACCCCCAACCCAGCTTCAGCAGCTGAAATCCCTGGGCCTAAGATAGGCACTGTTGAGTGTCTAGAGCCATCCTCCTGGCCTTGGAGAAGGAAAAAATTTCCATTTGGGGGAAAGGATAATTTGCTTGCTCCACTACCCGGGGGAGCTCGGGACAGAAGCGGTTCCTGTCCAGGCATAAACGGTGTGTGGACTTTGAGCACCTTTCCCGTCTGCATGGACCTGTGTGGGCCTGTTTCAGGAGAATAGGCCCTTGTGGGCAGACTCCAACCATTTCAGCTGTACAGTGGAGAGGTGGGTGTTTGATGTTTGACATTTCTTTGGCTATTAAACAGGGTCCTCACCTACCCACATCAGAGGCCGAAGGACTGGTTGCTCCACTCAGGTCACCCAGCCACCCATGACAGGGGTCCAAAGATAACTGGTACCTCCCAGTCCTTACAACCAAAAACACTGGGTGCCCATGATCCATCTGAAGAACCCACCCACTGGCATGCTCTAGGGAACAGGGATGTGCTTTCCTCAGAGACACTCGGGGATCATTTCTCAACCCCCTGCCTTGTTCAGAGCATGACCCCCTGCTGCAACCAGGTACTGGTACCTACAACAATCACCCCTGCCCTCTAAGACAGTAGGACAGAGCCTGTACCACATACATGATGATAAGCTACCTGGAAACCTGAGCTGAATTCATACAAGAAAAGTGAATGGACTCCTAGACTGATATACCTGATAACAGCTCTAGCCATCTGCAGACAGGACACCAGAGCTTCAAAGGTGAAAATAATCAAGCTAGCTCACTCAAGCAACACACTTGGGCATATCAAAACAAAACAAAGCAAGAAGCTACGACACGGTAAGCAAACATAAACTAATACAATAACATAGATGGGTTGGAGACAACAGTCAATATCAAGTCACATAAAGAAACAGACCACGATCACCTCTAAAGGTCTCAAAACAAAGAATCCAGGGATCTTCTAGATGAAAGTGCATTCCTGAATTTAATGGATACAGAATACAAAAGTTTAATATACAGAACCCTTTAAGACATCAGGAAGGAAATGAGGCAATATGCAGAACAAGCCAAGGAACACACAGATAAAGCAACTGAAGAAATAGGAAAATAATGAAAAATTTAATAACCTGGAAAAATCCAGAGACAGAAAGCAATCAGAAATTCAGAAGGTTAACAATAAAATTACAGAAGTAGACAACTCAGTAGAAAGTCAGAGGAGCAGGATTGAGCAAGTGGAAGGCAGGATTTCTGAACTTGAAGATAAATCACTTGGCACTAATATATTTGAAGAAAAATCACATAAAAGAATTTTTTAAAAAATGAAGAAACCTTAATAATCATGTGGGACTCTATCAAGAGAAATAACCTACGAGTGATTGGAGTACCAGAACAGGGAGGGAGAACAGAAAATACAGAGAGAATTATTGAAGATTTGTTGGCAGAAAAATTTCCTGATATCATGAAAGAAGAGAAGATATCTATGCGAGATGCTCATCAAACTCCACATAAGGTAGATCTTAAAAGAAAGTCACCTAGACATATTATAATCAAACTTGCCAAAACCAAAGATAAAGAGAGAATTTTAAGAGCAGCTAGGGATAAACAAAAAGTCATCTACAAAGGAGAGCCAATAAGAATAAACTCGGACTACTCGGCAGAAACCAAGAAGGCAATGGGTTGTCTTATTTAAAAAACTGAAGGAAAAAGATTACCAGCCAAGAATCATATATCCAGCAAAACTGTCTCTTTAATATGAAGGTGAAATTAGGACATTTCCAGATAAACAGAAGTTTCAGGGAATTTGTAAAAACCAAACCAAAATTACAGGAAATACTAAAGGGAGTTCTTGGTTAGAAAATCAATAATATCAGGTATCAGCCCAAGACTAGAACATTGGGCAGAGCAATCAGAAGTCAACCGAGACGGGGGAAAAAAAAAAACCCAAGATTTAGAAAATAAGAACACAAAACAGGGCAAGAGTGATGTTATTATATAAAAGGAGACAACATTAAAACAATAAAGAGGGACTAAGAAATGTAATCATACACCTTCCATATGTAGAGGAAGATATGGCAATACAAAGAAATGAAACTTAGGTTTAAATTTAGAAAAATAGGAGTAAATAACAAGGTAACCACAAAGGAGACAAACTATCCTACTCATCAAAACAAAATACAAGAAAAAATAGAGACTCTGCAGAGACAAAATCAGCAACAAATATGAGGAAAGAAAAATATATACAGATAATCTACTCAGCACATAAAATCAAGTGGGAAAAAGAAACTGTCAACAACACACAAAAAAGACATCACAATGATAGAACTAAATTCATACCTATCCATAATTATGGTGAAAGTAAATGGACTAAGTGCACCAATAAAGAGCCAGAGAGTGGCAGAATGGATTAAAAAACAAGATCCATCTCTATGCTGCCTACAAGAGACACACTTTAGACTTAGAGACACAAACAAACTAAAACTCAAAGGATGGAAAAAAATATATCAAGCAAACAACAATCTAAAAAGAGCAGGAGTGGCAATATTAATTTCTGACAAAATAGACTTTAAAGTTATATCTATCATAAAGGATAAGGAAAGACACTATACAATGATTAAAGGGACAATATGCCAAGAAGATATAACCATATTGAATATTTATGCACCCAATGACAGGGCTGCAAGATACATAAAACAAACTATCAGCATTGAAAAGTGAGATAGCTCCACAGTAGTAGTAGGGGACTTCAACACACCACTTTCGGTGAAGGACAGGACATCAAGAAAGAAACTCAATAAAGACATGGAAGATCTAAATGCCACAATCAACCAACTTGACCTCATAGACATATACAAAACACTCCACCCAACAGCAACCAAGTATACTTTCTTTTCTAGTGCACATGGAACATTCTCTAGAATAGACCACATATTAGGTCATAAAGCAAGCCTTAGCAGAATCCAAAATATTGAAAGATTACAAAGCATCTTATCTGACCATAAGGCCATAAAAGTGGAAATCAATAACACAAAAAGCAGGGAAAGGAAATCAAACACTTGGAAACTGAACAATACCCTCCTCAAAAAAGACTGGATTATAGAAGACATTAATGATGGAATAAAGAAATTCATAGAATGTGATGAGAATGAAAACTCATCGTTTCAGAACCTTTGGGACACAGCGAAAGCAGTGCTCAGAGGTCAATTTATACCAATAAATGAACACATCCAAAAAGTAGAAAGGGCCGAAATCAAAGAATTATCCCTACAACTTGAACAAATAGAAAGAGAGCAACAAAAGAAACCCACAGGCACCAGAACAAAACAAATAATAAAAATTAGAGCTGAACTAAATGAAATAGAAAACAGGAAAACAATTGAAAGAATTAACAAGACCAAAAGGTAGTTCTCCGAAAAAATCAACAAAATTGATAAACCATTGGCCAAACTGACAAAAGAAAAACAGGAGAGGAAGCCAATAACCCGAATAAGAACTCAGATGGGTGATATTACAACAGACCCAACTGAAATTAAAAGAATCATATCAGATTACTATGAAAAATTGTACTCTAACAAATTTGAAACTTAGAAGAAATGGATAATTTCCTAGAAACACAGTACCTACCTAAACTAACACAAACAGAGGTAGAACAACTAAATAGACCCATAACAAAGGAAGAGATTGAAAAGGTAATTAAAAAACTCCCAACAAAAAAAAGCCCTGGCCCGGACGGCTTCACTGCAGAGTTCTACCAAACATTCAGAGAACAGTTAACACCACTACTACTAAAGGTATTTCAGAGCATAGAAATGGACGGAATACCCCAAAACTCATTCTATGAAGCCAGCATATCCCTGATACCAAAACCAGGCAAAGACACCACAAGAAAAGAAAATTACAGACGTATATCCCTCATGAACGTAGATGGAAAAATCCTCCACAAAATTCTAGCAAAGAGAATTCAACAACATATCATAAAAATAATACATCATGACCAAGTGGGATTCCTACCAGGTATGCAGGGATTGTTCAATATTAGAAAAACAATTAATGCAATCCATCACATAAATAAAACAAAAGAACCATATGATTTTATCAATTGATGTAGAAAAGGCATTTGACAAAGTTCAATACCCATTCATGATAAAAACTCTCAGCAAAATAGGAATAGAAGGAAAATTCCTCAATATAATAAAGGGCATTTATACAAAGCCAACAGCCAACATCATCCTAAATGGAGAGAGTCTGAAAGTATTCCCCTTGAGAACGGGAACCAGACAAGTATGCCCTTTATCACCACTCTTATTCAACATTGCTCTGGAGGTCCTTGTCAGAGGAATTAGGCTAGACAAAGAAATAAAGGGCATCCAGATTTGCAAGGAAGAAGTAAAATTATCTCTGCAGAATGACATGATCTTATACACAGAAAACCCTAAGGAATCCTCAAGAAAACTACTGAAACTAAGAGAAGAGTTCAGCAGACTATTGAGATACAAGATAAACATACGAAAATCAATTGGATTCCTCTACACCAACAAAAAGAACATCAAAGAAGTCACCATATCAATGCCATTTACAGTAGCCCGCAAGAAGATAAAGATAAAGTACTTTGGAATAAACCTTACTAGAGTTGTAAAAGACTTATACGAAGAAAACTACAGTACACTTCTGCAAGAAACCAAAAGAGACCTACATATGTGGAAAAACATACCTGGCTCATGGATAGGAAGACTTAACATTATAAAAATGTTCTACGAAAAGTGATCTGTACATTTAATGCAATTCCAATCCAAAATCCAGTAACATTCTTTAATGAGATGGAGAAACAAATCACCAACTTCATATGGAATGGAAAGACGCCCCAGGAAAAGTAAAGCATTACTGAAAAAGAATAACAAAGTGGGAGGCCTTACTCTATCTGATTTTAGAACCTATTATACTGCCACAGTAGTGAAAACAGCCTGGTACTGGTACATCAGATACTTAGACCAATGGAACAGAATTGAGAATTCAGACATAAATCCATCCACATATGAACAGCTGATATTTGACAAAGGTCCCAAAACAGTTAAACGGAGAAAGACAGTCTTTTTAACAGATGGTGCTGGCATAACTGGATATCCATCTGCAAAAAAACAAAATAAGACCAATACCTCACTCTGTGCACAAAAACTAACTCAAAATCAATCAAAGACCTAAACATAAAATCTAAAACAATAAAGATCATGGAAGAAAAAATACGGACAATGTTAGGAGACCTAATACGTGGCATAAACAGTACAAAAGATTACTAACAATGCAGAAAAGAAACTAGATAACTGGGAGTTCCTAAAAATCAAACACCTATGCTCATCCAAAGACTTCACCAAAGGAGTAAAAAGATTACCTACAGACAGGGAAAAAGGTTTTAGCTATGACATTGCCAATCAGTGCCTGAACTCTAAAATCTACATGATACTGCAAAAACTCAACTGCAAAAAGACAACCCAATTAAAAAATGAGCAAAAGATATGAACAGACACTTCACTAAAGAAGACATTCAGGTAGCTAACAGATACATGAGGAAATGTTCATGATCATTAGCCATTAAAACAAACAAAAAAATTAGAGAAATGCAAATCAAAACTACAATGAGATTTCATCTCACTCTAACAAGGCTGGCATTAATCCAAAAAGCACAAAACAATAAATGTTGGTGAGGCTGTGGAGAGATTGGAACACTTATACACTGCTGGTGGGAAAGTAAAATGGTACAACCACTTTGGAAATTGATTTGGTGCTTCCTTTAAAAGCTAGAAATAGAAGTACCATATGATGCAGCAATCCCACTCCTTGGAATATATCCTAGAGAAATAAGAACCTTTACACGAACAGATATATGCACACCCATGTTCATTGCAGCACTGTTTACAATAGCAAAAAGATGGAAGGAGCCAAGGTGCCAATCGATGGATGAGTGGATAAATAAATTATGGTATATTCACACAATGGAATACTACGCATTGATAAAGAACACTGATGAATCTGCGAAACATTTCATAACATGGAAGGCATTATGCTGAATGAAATTAGTTGCAAAAGAATAAATACTGTATGAGACCACTATTATAAGAACTCAAGAAATAGTTTAAACAGAGAAGAAAATATTCTTTGATGGTTATGAGAGGAGGGAGGGAGGGAGGATGGAAGAGGTTTATTCACTAATTGGATAGTAGATAAGAACTACTTTAGGTGTCAGGAAAGACAACACACAATACAGGAGAGGTGAGCAGAACTAGACTAAATGAAAAGCAAAGAAGTTTCTGGAATAAACGGAATGCTTCAAAGGTCAGCATTGCAGGAGCGGGGGTTTGGGGACCATGGTTTCAGGGGACATCTAGGTCAATTGACATAATAAAGTCTATGAAGAAAACATTGAAAAAAAAAGAAAAAAGAAGAAAAGGCAAAAATAAAAACATTAACCGTATGACTTGAACAGAGAGCAGCAAAAGAATTGTAAAGATACCAGAAGACACGAAATACTAAAGATCAGAGCAGAAGCAAATGAAATAGAGAACAGAAAAACAATAGAATCAACAAGATCAAAAGTTGGATCTTTGAAAACATCAACAAAATCCCAAAACCACTGGCCAAATTGACAAAAGAAAAACAGGAGAGGAAACAACCAACCTGAATAAGACATGAGATGAGTGATACCACAGCAGACCCAACTGAAATAAAAAGGATCATAATAGAAATCTATGAATAATTGTACTCCAGTAAAATGAAAGCCTAGAGGAAATGGACAAATTTCTGGAAGCACATTACCTTCCTAAACTAACACGAAGTTAGGTAAAAAAACTAAACAGACCCATAGCAAAAGAAGAGATTGAAGACATGAGAAGCTCCCCCCCAAAAAACAAAACAAAAACCCTGGCCCACACGGCTTCACTGGAGAATTCTATCAAACATTCAGTGAAGAGCTCACAACAATACTAATCAAACTATTTCAGAGTATAGGAAAGGAAAGAATATTTCCAAATTCATTTTGTGAAGCCAGCATAACCCTGATACCAAAGCGCAAAGACACCACAAAAAAGAGAAAACTACTGACCAATATCCTCATGAACACAGATGCAAAAACTTTCAACAAAATTCTGTCCAATAGAATTCAGCAGCATATTAAAAAAATATATTGAGCAAGTGGGATTCATACCAGGCATGCAGGGATGATTCAAAATTAGAAAATCATACAACATAATCCACCACACAAATAAAACAAAAGAAAATAATCACATGATCAATGCAAAAAAGGCATTTGACAACATCCAACACCTATTCCTGATAAAAATTCTCAGCAAATTAGGAACAAATGAAAATTTCTTGACATAATAAAAACATGTACAAAACAAACAGCCAACATCATTCTAAACAGAGACTGAAAGCATTCCCCTTGAGAATGGGAACCAGAAAAGGATGCTGTCTATCACCATGCTTATTCAACATCACGCTGAAAATTCTAGCTAGAGCAATAAGGCAAGAAAAAGAAACAAAAGGCATTCAAATTGGTAAGGAACAAGTAAAACTATCCCTATTCACAGATGATATGACCTTATACACAGAAAACCCCAAAGAATCCACAAGAAAGCTACTGGAATGAATAGAAGATGTCAGCAAAGTATCAGGATACAAGCTTAACATACAAAACTCTGTACTTCAAAAAGGAAATCAGCAAATCAATCCTTTTAGAATAGCCCCCAAGAAGATAAAACACTTAGGAATAAATCCAACCAGGGACATAAAAGACCTATAAAGAGGTGGAGCCAACATGGCACTATAGACAGAAGCACCATGCCCTCCCTCCACAGCAAAGATCTAAAAAACTAAGTAAAACAGAGACAAACATCAGTCCTGGAACCCTAAGCATCAAACGAAGAGATAAAAAAACTCAGCCAAGCACTGAATGGAATAAGAAACTGACAGAACACAGAGCGAGGAAAGATATGAGTGGAGGTTCCCTATCAGCTAATGCAGCACAGATTCAGCATCTTGGACTCCTGTCGGAGAACTGCTGAGAGAGAGTAAGGTAAAGCAGCTTCACAGAGCTCCCAGCCGGAGGCAGAGCACCTAAAAACCAGTGATATACTCTTTCCCGCCCCTCAACCTTCTCCTGCCTGTTTGGCCTCTGCCACTCTCTAGCTGGCTGCGGTCACTTGGCCTGCCAAGAGTTGTGGGCTATGTGCCACTTGGATTTGCCCCATGCATATCAAAGAGTGGCAGACAGTGAATATGGGAAAGTAGCTTCATGGAGCTCCCAGCAGGAGACAGACCACCTGCTCCATTAGCACTCCATTTTTTTTGTATACTTGTTTTTTGTTTTTTGGCTCCTGTTTCTCTCTCCTCTCTCTCTTCTTTCCCATACCCATCTTAGCTCCACACATCACAGCCTCCCCCTTCCTTCTTGCTACCTGCACCATGAACATCACACCCCCGAGCAACACAGGCATGGGCTACCGGAAACTGCCCTGTGCTGACTGTTACCCTGCCCTGTCAGCCCTGGTATGTGCGAAAAACAACCCATCCCAGCCCCTCCTCTTCAGCTGGACCTGCCTTGCTGCACCATAGCTGAGTGACTGGCCATGCACATTGGACAAGGAGGTGAAAATTATGGTGCCCACAGATGAGGAAACAGCAAAGAACGCACAGCCCACCTGCCCAGAAATAACCAAATAAAACAAAAACACAGAATGAAACAAACAAATCTACGATCAATAAACAAAGAAAATAACTACTGAATGTGTCAAAGACAGCAGACAACATCGAAACATATAAAAAGAAACAGGACAGGATGGTTCCAGTAGGCATCCAAAATGAAACACCAGCTGGCTTTCCAGTAGAAGAAAAAACACTAGAACTATCTCATAGGGAATTCAAATCTCTAATATTCAGAGCTATTCAAGAGTTGAAGCAAAAAGCAGACAAAAATGAGGAAAAAATAGACAAATTTCTGGAAAAGCTAGACAAAAAAAATGGAAGAATTCAGGAAAATAATACAGGAAAAAATGCCAAAACCAATTCACAACTAGAAATCATACAAAGACAACAATTAGAAATCCAAAAGATAAACAAGATTTCAGAAATGGACAGTGTCATAGAAAGGCTGAGGAGCAGGTTTGAAACAATGGAAGCTAGGATCAGTGAAATTGAAGACAAACACAGGCTACAACTTTGTTTCAGGAAACATCAAAAAACAAAGAAAAATGTAGAAACCCTGGGAATTCTGTGGGATACAATCAAAAGCAAAAATTTGCAAGTGATTGAATTTCCAGAATGGGGAGAAAATAGAAAATACAGAGAGGACCATTGAAGAATGGTTGACAGAAACTTCCCCCTAATGTAATGAAAGATGAAAAGCTGACCATCCAAGAAGCTCAGCGAACCCTATATAGAATAGACCCCAAAAGAAAATCACCAGGGTGTATCATAATCACACCCGCTAAAACCAAAGACAAAGAAAGAATCTTGACAGCAGCTTGAGAAAAACAAAAAGTCACACATGGGGGGAAACAATACAACTAAGTTCTGATTATTCTGCAGAAACTATGCAGACAAGAAGGCAATGGGACAACATTTATAAAACCTTGTAAGAAAAAAATTGCTAACCAAGAATAATATATCCTGGAAAAAAATTTCATTCAAATATGATGGTGAAATTAGGACATTTCCAGATAAACAGAAATCAAGGCAATATGTAAAAACCAAACCAAACTCACAAGAATTATTTAAGGAAGTCCTTCAGTTTGTGAACAAACAACATCAGACCACAGCCTGAATCTTGGATGCAAGATTATACCAGGCAGATACCAACCTAGGAAATGAACTCTCAAGGACTATCAAAAACCAAAAGTGTTACAACAAGGAACCAGAGAGGTTAATCTGTAAATGACAACAACGTCAGAACAATAAAAGAGGGAATAAATGCTGTAGGTATTGAACTTTCTAATGGAGAGGAAGGCAAGGTGATACCAAGTAATAGTAGACCGGTTCAAAGCTGGGAAGATGAGGGTAAATTTCCAAGTAACCAAAAAGAAAGTTAACAAACCTATGAATCAAAATGAAGAAGAAAAACATAAAGTCTCAACTAAAAAAAAAAAAAAAAACCTATGAAAACGAAAGAATCCACAAAGAAAAGGAACTCAGCACAGGAGAGTAAGATGAACAAAGAAAACATTAGCACCACAAAAACACTACAAAATGACAGCAATAAACTCACATCTATCAATAATTACACTAAGTGTAAACAGTCTAAATGCATCCATAAAGAGACAGAGAGTGACAGAATGGATAAAAATAAAAATCAGGGTCTGTCGATATGCTGTCTACAAGAGACACGCCATAGAAGTAAAGATGTAAATTTACCAAATATCAAAGGATGGAAAAAATATATCCAGCAAACAGCTTCCGAAAAAGAGCAGAAGAGGCAATACTAATCTCAGGTAAAACAGACTTTTAAACAAAATCCACCATAAAAGACAAAGAAGGACACTGTATAATGGTTAAAGGGATGATCTATCATGAAAACTTAACCATAATAAACATCTACACATCCAATGACAGGGCTCCAAAATACATAAACTAAGAGCACTGAAAAGAGAAATAGACAGTTCCACAATAATAGCAGGAGACTTCAACACACCACTCTTGGTAAAGGACAGAACATCTGAAAAAAAACTCAGTAAAGATACAGAAGAGCTAAAGGGCACAATCGGCCAACTTGACCTCATACATAGATATAGAACACTCCACCCAACAGCTGCAAAGTACATATTCTTTTCCAATGCACATGGAACGGTCTCCAGAATAGACCACATCTTAGGCCACAGAGCAGCTCTCAACAAAACCCAAAACATTGAGATAATACAAAGTATCTTCTCTGACCACAATGTCATCCAAGTAGAAATTAACAACAGGAAGAGAAAGGAAAAAAAAATAATAAATTACATGGAAACTGAATAACACCCCACTTTAAAACCACTGGGTAGTAGAAGAAATCAGAAATGGAATAAAAAATTCCTAGAATCAAATGAGAGAGAAAATAAATCATACCAAAACCTTTGGGACACAGACAGCAAAGGCAGTGCTCAGAGGTCAATTTACAGTAATAGACGCACACATCAAAAAAGAAGAAAGGGACAAAATCAAAACATTAGCTACACAACTTGAGCAAATGGAAAGAGAACAGCAAAAAAAAAAAAAAAAGGCCACAGCCACCAGAAGAAAGGAAATAATAGAGATCAGAGCAAAAATAAATGAAATAGAGAATAGAAAAATCATGGAAATAATCAACATAAACAAAAGCTGTTTCTTTGAAAAGATCAACAAAATTGACAAACCACTGGCCAAATGGACAAAAGAAAAACAGGAGAGGACACAGATAACCCAAATAAGGAATGAAATGGAAGGCATTACAACAGACCCAATGGAAATAAAAAGGATCATAACAGAGTATTATGAAAAACTATACTCCAACAAATTTGAAAACCTAGAGGAAAAGGAGGAATTTCTAGAAACACACTACCTACCCAAACTAACACAAAATGATGTTGAAAATCTGAACAGACCCATAACAAGAGAAGAAACTGAAAACATAATAAAAAAAAAAACTCCCAGCAAAAAAATAAACTCCCAACATTTCTACCCAAAGTGATTTATAAATACGATGCAATCCTGATCCAAATACTAACAGCATTCTTTAAAGAGATGGAAAAACTAATCACTAACTTTATATGGAAAGGGAAGAAGCCCCAGATAAATAAAGCACTATTGAAGAAGAGTAAAGTAGGAGGGCTCCCATTACCTGACCTCAGAACCTACTATACAGCTACGGTAGTCAAAACAGCCTGGTACTGGTACAACAACAGATACATTGATCAGTGGAACAGAATCGAGAACCTAGATGTAAGTCCATCCACCTATGGTCATCTGATCTTCGACAGGGGCCAAAAATCCATCAAATGGGGAAAAGACAGTCTTTTTAATAAGTGGTGCTGGCAAAACTGGATGTCCACCTGCATAAAAATGAAACAGGACCCATACCTCACACCGTACACAAAAACTAATTCAAAATGGATCAAAGAGCTAAATATAACACCAATAACTTTAAAGTTCATAGAATTAAAAATAGGATCAATGCTAGAAGCCCTAATACACGGCATTAACAGGATACAAACCATAACCAACAAAACATAAACTTCAGAAGATAAGCTAGATAACTGGGATCTTCTAAAAAATCTAAAAATTAAACACTTATGCTCATCAAAAGACTCACCAAAGGGTAGAAAGAGAACCTACAGACTGGGAAAAAAAATTTTTGGCTATTACAAATCAGACAAAAGTCTAATCTCTAAAATCTAGAGGAAAATCCAGCACCTCTACGACAAAAGGACAAACAATTCAATTAAAAAATGGGCAAAGGAAATGAACAGACACCACCAAAGAAGACATTAAAGCAGCTAACAGACACATGAGGAAAGGCTCGCGATCACTAGCAATTAGAGAAATGCAAATCAAAACCACAATTAGATACCATCTCACCCCAGCATTACTGGTGCAAATCAAAAAAAAATGAAAGAAACTGAAAATAAGAAATGTTGGAGAGGCTGCGGGGAGATCGGAACACTTATGCATTGCTGGTAGGAATGCAAAATGATACAACCATTTTGGAAAATGATAGGGCACTTCCTTAGAAAGATAGAAATAGAAATACCATATGATCCAGTGAACCAACTTCTAGGAGTATATCCTAGAGAAATAAGAGTCGTCACACGAATAGACATATGGACACCAATGCTCATTGCAGCGTTGGAAATAACCTAGATGCCCCTTAACAGATGAATGGATAAACTCTAGTACATAAACACAATGGAGTATTACACAATGATTAAGAACAATGATGAATCTGCAAAGCACCTCATAACATGGATGAATCTGAAGGGCTTTATGCTGAGTGAAATAAGTCAATCACAAAAGGACAAATATTTATGAGACCACTACTGTAAAAACTCATGAAAAAGTTTACATACAAAAAGAAACAGTCTTTGATGGTTACAAGGGAGAGGGGAGATGGGGATGGAAAAACACTAAATAGACTATACATAAGTGGTAACTTTGGTGAAGGGTAAGACAGTACACAATACTGGGAAAGCTAGCACCACTTCTCCAAGGCAAGGTCATGGAAACTCCATAGACACACCCAAACTCCCTGAGGGACTGAATTGCTGGACTCAGGGCTGTGGGGACCATGGTCTCGGGGAACATCTAGCATAATTGGCATAACATAGTCTATACAGAAAATGTTCTACATTCTACTTTGGATTATTTGTGAGTAGCATCCAGGGTCTTAAAAGCCTGTGAGTGGCCATCTAAGGTACTCCACTGGTCTCACCCCTTCAGGAGCAAGGGAACATGAAGAATACTAAAGACTCAAGGGAAAAATTAATCCAAAGGACCAATGAATCACAACCACTACAGTCTCCACCAGACAGAGTCTAGTACAACTAGATGGTGCCCAGCTACCACCACTGACTGCTCTGACACGGATCACAGTAGAGGGGTCCTGGACAGAGCTGGAGAAAAATGTAGAACAAAATTCTAACTCACACACAAAAAAGAGCAGACTTACTGACCTGACAGAGACTGGAGAAACCCTGAGAGTATGGCCCCAGACACCCTTTTAGATCAGTAATGAAATCACTCCTGAGTTTCACCCTTCATCCAAAGATTAGACAGGCCTATAAAACAAAACAAGACTAAAGGAGCATACCAGCCCAGGGGCAAGAAGTGGAAGGCAGGAGGGGACAGGAAAGCTGGTAATAGGGAACCCAAGTTTGAGAAAGGAGAGTGTCAACATATCGTGGGGTTGTTAAACAATGTCATAAAACAATATGTGTACTAACTGTTAATGAGAAGCTAGTTTGTTCTGTACACCTTCATCTAAAGTACAATTTAAAAAATGCTAAAAAAAAGACCTATACAAAGAAAACTACAAAGCAGTACTGCAAGAAACAAAGAGAGACCTACATACGTGGAAAAACATACCATGCTTGTGGATAGGAAGATTCAACATTGTGAAAATGTCAATACTACCCAAAAGTACCTACATATACAGTGCAATCTCAATCCAAATTCTAACAGCATTCTTTAACGAGATGATAATCAACTTTATGTGAAAAGGGAAGAATTACTGAAGAAGAAGAATAAAATGGGAAGCCTCACACTACCTGATCATAGAATCTATTATACAGCCACGGTAGTCAAAACAGTTTGGTACTGTACTACAATGGACACACAGACAATGAGCAGCTGATAATTGACAAAGGCCCAAAGTGTGTTAAATGGGGGGAAAAATCAGTCTCTTTAACAAAGAGTGCTGATGAAACTGGATGTCCACTGTAAAAAAATTAAACAAGATCCATACCTCACACCATACACAAAAACTAACTCAAAATGGATCAAGGACCTAAATAATAATAAAAAAAAAACTGCCTTGAGCATTATGCTCTTTTAAGAGCTATCTATATGGGATCAAAGGGACAACACCAACTGGGAAGGTTAGATAGGAAACTTAGGAAGCAGTGAGTTTATGTTAATAAAGGAGGAACAACTCAGAAAAGGAAGGTGAGAATGGTTGCACAATTCAGAGGATGTAATCAGTGCCACCGAATTGTACATGTAGAAACTTGGTGTACATTTTGCCGTGTATATTCTCGACAGCAACAAAAAAATAAAAAAGAGAAAGAAGTGAGAATGTACTGACAAACAAGATCGTGTTAGGGTAAATTAATTACCCCATCATATACCAGATTTTTAAAGTCCACCCCCCCAAAAAAGAAATGAAATGGGACAAAGGGGCAGGGCAGCTCACAGAGGGACCCCCCTGCCCATCATCAGCTTCCACCAGAGGGGGACGCAGCCCCGGCTCCCGCTCTTACCAGTGTCCAGAGCACAGGGAATACACGGGGGGCCCGCACAATGAGCAGCCGGCCCAGGGTCTCAGGGTAGTTGTCCTCCACCACCTCGATCATTTGCAGCAGGGCCTTCACCCCTGGCCGCCACAGGTGCCAAATGTTGAGCCCCTCCAGGTCCACGAGGCAGGTCCAGGAGCTGCGGCAAAGACAGCCCTTCATGCCACCTCACTCTTCCACCTGCCACGGTCCCAACATGCTCTCAGGGTCCCATACAGAGGGATGGAGGGGGTGGTTCAGTAAGGCAGGGCTGGAAGGAGGGAGCAGGGCCACAGGATCCCACACCATGGGGTGGGGCACGTGGATCAAAGACCTAAATATAAAACCTAAAAGAATAAAGATCATGGAAGAAAAAATAGGGACAACACTAGGGGCCCTAATACATGGTATAAATAGTATACAAAGCATAACTAACAATGCACAAATACCAGAAGATAAACTAGATAACTGGGAGCTCCTAAAAATTAAACACTTATGCTAATCCAAAGACTTCACCAAGAGAGTAATAAGAGAACCTAGAGACTCAGAAAAAATTTTTTGGCTACAACATATCTGACAAGGTTGTAATCTCTAAAATCTACAAAATACTTAGACATCTCAGCAACAAATAATCCAATTAAAAAATGGGCAAAAGATATGAACAGACACTTCAGCAAAGAAGACATTCAGCAGCTAACAGACACACGAAGAAATGTTCGTGATAATTAGACATTAGAGAAATGCAAATCAAAACTACAATGAGATACCATTTTACCCCCCACAATACTGGCATTAATAATAATAATAACCCAGAAAACAACAAATGTTGGAGAGATTGTGGGGAGTTTCGCACTATTATGTGCTGCTGATGGGAATGTAAAATGATATAACTGCAATGGAAAATTGTATGACACCTCCTTAAAAAGATAGAAATACCGTAAATTCCAGCAATCCCACTTCTAGCAATGTACTCCAGAGAGATAAGAGCAGTCACAAGAATAGATATATGCACATCCATGATCACTGCAGCACTATTCACAACTGCAAAAAGATGGAAACAACCTAAATGCACATCAACAGATGATTGGATAAACAAATTATGGTGCATACACACGAATGGAATACTATGCAATGATAAAGAACAATGATGAATCTTTGAAATATCTCACAGCATGGATGAATCTGGAGGGCATTATGCTGAATGAAATAAATCAGTAACAAAAGGGCAAATATTGTATGAAATCACTATTATAAGAACTGAAGAAAAGGTTTACACATACAAAAAGAAACATTCTTTGATGGTTATGAAGGTAGGGAGAGGCAGATAGTACACAAGTGTCAACTTTGAAGGGAAAGACAATGCGCAATACAGGGAAAGTCAGCTTGAGGTGACCAAAGGAAAGGCATAGAAGCTTCCTAGACACATCCAAACACCTTGAGGGACGGAGTTGCTGGGCCTGGGGACCATAGTTTCAGGCAGGGTGGGGGGACTACTTGGTCAATTGGCATAACGCAGTTCATAAAGAAAATGTTCTACATTCTACTTTGGAGAGTAGAGTCTGGGTCTTAAAAGCTTGCGAGTGACCATTTAGGATACATCTGTTGGTTCCATCCTGTCTGGAGCAAAGGAGAATGAAGAAAACCAAAGACACAAGGAAAATATTAGCCCAAAGCACTAAAGGACCACATCAATCAGAACATCCACCACCTTCAGCCCAGAAGAACTAGATGGTGCCCAGCACCGTCCCAGACCACTCTGACAGGGCTCACAACAGAGAGTCCCAGACAGAGCAGGAGAAAAACGGTGAACAAAATTCAAATTCACGAGAAAAGACCAGATTTACTAGTCTGACAGAGACTTGGAGGAACTCTGGAGATTATGACCTCCGAACACTCTGTTAACTCAGAACTGAAATGCTCCTGAAGCCCACCTTTCAAAGATTAGACAGACCTATAAAACAAACAATAACAAACGTGAGGAACATGTTTCTTAGTTTAATCAAATATACGAGACCAAATGGGCAACCCCTGCCCAAAAGCAGGACGAGAAGGCAGGAAGGAACAGGATCCGGACTAATGGACACAGGGAACCCCGGTAGAAAGGGGGAGTGCTGTCACATTGTGGCGATTGCAACCAATGTCACGAAGCAATATGTGTATAAATTTTTGAATGAGGAACTAACTTGAGCTGTAAACTTTCACCTAAAGCACACACACACACACACACAATCACGGAGACTTGTTTTATGACCTAACATACGGTCTATCCTGGAGAATGACCCACGTGTACTGGAGAAGCCTGTGCGTTCTGCTGTTGTTTGTTGGAGTGTTACATATGTGTATGTGAAGTCCAGTTGTTTTATAGATTTGTTAAAGTACTCTATCTCTGTGTTGATCTTCTGTCTATATATTCTTTTCATTATTGAAAGTGGTGTATTGAAGACTCCAACTACTATTGTAGAACTGTCTATTTCTTCAATTCTGTCAATGTTTGCATCATATATTTTGGGGCTCTTTTGTTAAGTGCATATGTATTTATAATTGTTATATCTTCTTGATGTATTGACGCTTTTATCATATAATGTCCATTTTTGTCTCTTGCAACTGATTTTTATTTAAAGTTGATTTCGTCTGGTATTGATTTAGCTATGCCAGCTCTCTTCTATTTACTATTTGCATGGAATGTTTTTTCCATTCTTTCAATTTTAACCTGTTTGTGTCTTCGAAGCTAAAGTGTGTCTCTTTAAACAGTCTGTAGTTGAATCTTGTTTTTTTTTTAATCTAGTGTGCCAATCTCTGTCTTTTTATTGGAAAGTTTAATTCATTTGCATTTAAAGTAATCATCAGTAGGGAACGACTTATTGTTTTCTGCTTCTTATACCTTTTTTGTTCCTCATTTCATCCAATACTGCCTTATTTTGTGTATAGTTGATTTTTTGTAGAGAAACATTTGATTTCCCTATCATTTCTTTTTGTGCCTATTTTAAGGTATTTTCTTTATTTTTACCATTGGAATTACATTTAAAATCCTAAATTTATAATAATTTAATTTGATATAATACCAACTTAACTTCAATAGTATATAAAACTCTGCTCCTATACAGCTCTGTCCCACCTCCTTTTTGTTGTTGTCACAAATTACAACTTTACACATAATGTGATGAATAATATAAATTTATAATTTTTAATGCATTTGTCTTTTAAAACTGTAAGACATAACAAGTAGAGTTACAAGCCAAAAATACAATGAAACTGGCCTTTATGTTTTCTTTTACCAGGAATCATTTTTTCTTCATACAACTTTGTGTTTCCTACTGACCTTTCATTTTAACCTGAAAGTCTCCATTTAGCATTTCTTGTATGGCACATATAGTGGTAAGAAACTCCTTCAGCTTTTGTTTATCCGGAAATGCCTTAACTCTGTACTCATTTCTGAAGGACAGTTTTGCATGATATAGAATTCTTGATTGACAGTTCTTTTCTTTCAGCACTTCAGGTATATTATTCTTTTTCCTTTAAACATATCATCCTCATCATTCGGCACTCTAAATATATATGCCTTCTGGCCTGTGTAGTTTCTGAGGGGAAATAACTGCTTAGTCTTATTGAGGGCCTTGTATGTGATGAGTCACTTCTCTCTTGCTGCTTACAAGATTGTCTTTGGTTTTCTACAGTTTGATTATAATTTGTCTTCTTGTGGATATCTTTGTATTTATCCTTCTTGAAGTTCATGAAGCTCTTTGATGTGTATACTCATGTCTTTTGTCAAATTTTGGAAGTTTTCAGCCATTGTTTCTTCAAATATTTTTCCGCCCCTTTCTACTTTTTCTTCTGAAACTCTCATAAATGTGTATGTTGGTCCTCTTCACATGTTGATCCCTTAAGTTCTGTCCACTTTTCTTCATTCTTTTTTCTTTCTTCTCCTCAGGCTGGATAATTTCAATTGTCCTATCTGCAAATTTGTGAATTCTGTCTTCTGCCTGCTCAGATCTGCATTTGATTCCCTCCAATGAATTTTTCTTTTCAATTATTGTACTTTTTCATTTTCAGTGTTTCTGCTTGGTTGCTTTATCATTTTTTTTAATTTTATTGTGGCTATTTATATGTATATACATAAAATGAAATTTGCTATTTTAATGATGTTATACAATTCCATGACATTAATTACATTCACAGTGCTGTGCAAACATTACAATACCATTTATTTCCAAAACTATTTCACCACCCCAAACAGAAACTCAGTACCCATCAAAGAATAACTCCCTAACGCCCTCTTCCCACAGCCATTGTTGGTATCCACTAACCTACTTTTTTCTCTATTCATTTGCCTATTATAGATATTTCATGTAAGTGGGATCATACAATATTTGTCCTTTTGTGTCTGACTTATTTCACTTACCATAATGTTTTCAAGGTTTACCCATATCATAGCATGTATCAGAACTTCGTTTCTCTCTGTGGCTGAATAACATTCCATTGTATGTATATACCATGTTTTGTTTATCCTTTCATCTGTTGATGGACACTTGAGTTGTTTCCACCTTTTGGCTATTGTGAATAATGCTGCAATGAACATTGATGTACAAATATATTTTTGTATCCCTGTTTTCAGTTCTTTTGGGTATTGTTATGGATTGAATTGTGTCCCCCCAAAATGTGTGTCAACTTGGCTAGGCCATGATTCCCAGTACTGTGTGATTGTCAACCATTTTGTAATCTGATGTGATTTTCCTATGTGTTGTAAATCCTACCTTTATGATATTAATGAGACAGGATTAGAGGTAGTTATGTTAGTGAAGCAGGACTCAGTTTATAAGATTAGATTGTGTCTTAAGTCAATCTCTGTTGAGATATAAAAAACAGAAGCAAACAGAGAGACAGAGGGACCTCATGCCACCAAGAAAGTAGTGCCAGGAGCAGAGTGTGTCCTTTGGACCTGGAATCTCTGTGTGGAGAAGCCCCTAGACCAGGGGAAGATTGATGACAAGATCCTTCCTCCAGAGCCAACAGAGAGAGAAAGCCTTTCTCTGGAGCTGATGCCCTAAGTTCAGACTTCTAGCCTCCTACACTGTGAGAGAATAAATTTCTCTTTGTTAAAGCCATCCACTGTGGTATACCTGTTATAGCAGCACTGGACAACTAAGACAGATATATATACTAGGAGTGGAATTGCTACGTCATATGGTATTTCTGTTTACATTTTTGAGGAACTGTCAAACTTTTCCACAGCTGCTGCACCATTTTACCTTCCCACTAGCAGTGGACAAGGGTTCCAATTCCTCCACATCCTCACTAACACTTGTTATTTTCTGTGTGTGTGTATTTTAATAATAGTCAGCCTTGTGTGTGTGTGATTTGTTTCCTATTTGTAATTTCTCATTCTTGCTATTCCCCTTTTGTTTATGCATCACTTTCATGTTTCCCTTTAGTTTTCTTCCCCTGTGTTTTCCATTAGCCCTCTGAGCGTATTTAATACAGTTGTTTTAAAGTATTCGTCTCGTAAGTCCACTTTCTAGGGTTCCTGACGGATGGTTTACTTCACATTATTTTCTTCTTTTGAATGTACTGTCCGTTACTGTTTTTTGGTTTCTCTTTTGTTTTATTGTTGAAAATTGGACATTTTAATATCATAATGTGGCAACTCTGAAAGTCAGATCTCCCCACTTCCTGGTTTTTTTTTTTTCTTTTCCCTCTCCCAGTCCTTGCACATTGACTCTGTGCCAGGCATTTGCACAGAGTCTAGAGATCAGTCTGAGGTGAAACTTTAGGGTCTTCTCCAGTACTTTGTGAGCATCCCTCTTGCCCTGGGCATGAATGTGACTGTCTAAATTCCCCTGTATAAACAAGTGTTTTTGAGTGCCCTAATATCCCAAAGAAACTCTTTCCCCAGTTTCTCTTCCCTGTCTTCAGGCTTCTATTGTACATCTCAATGTTATTATTTAGTCCCTGTTGGCTGCAGGAAGTTATAGTTTTTCAGAGATGTTTTTCTGCACTGTCTGAATTCTGAGGTAGGCAAAACAGAGATGAACACCTTGCATCAGTCTTTCAGGTAGCCTCTAGACAGATTAGAACAGACGCACATAATAAGTTGTGAATAAGGCCTGCTCTGTTCCTTCTGGATCCAGGCGCCAATGTCCCTTTCTGGGAATATGGTTTGCCACCACTTTAAGATGACGCACCAAGCTGAGGAAGTGTGGGACAAATGCCCATAGAATATCAAAGCCTTCCTATCATTACTAAGTCATCTTTTTCTTGAGTCATCACTCAGTTACTTGCAGTAAACCTTTGACTTGTTCTCAGGCTTCCTGACAAAGTTGGTTCTGCCAGATTCTGCTTAGTTTGTGTGTGTATCTGTGTTCCTGTCAGGGGATGGGGGCATGGAGCTGCTTGTGCCACCACCTTTCTGATGTCACTTTCTCCTTTATTTCTTTAATCACGTTTTCCTTTAATTCTCTGAACATACTTACAATGGCTATTTTGAAATCTTTGTCTGACTACCAAGGGGAAATTAATTTGGTACTACACAACGGCAGTAAGGAAGGTTATGGATGATTTGATATCTGGTCATTCTCAGGTAACAGTTCCTGTTATATGCTTTTTTTTTTCAGAGTATGGGTCATACTTTCTCATTTCTTTTCATGTCTCATAATTTTTTGTTGGTTATTGAACATTTTAGATAATATATTGTATTGACTCTGGGTACTGGCACCCCCCTTCCTCTGGGGCTTATTATTATTTTTTGCCTGTTTACCTCTTTAGATACTGGCTGGATTATTTTAGTGAAGTCTATTCCCTCCCCCGCAGTGGTTGGTAAAGTAGAGGGTCAGTGAAAAAGAGGAACACCCTCAACGAGATGAATTGACACAGTGCTGGGACAGATTACCCAATAAGCAAGGTAAGCCCGGGCTTACTTGTGCTTACTTACTAATCTGTAGGGAACAATTTCACCTGTTTTTCACCACATCAAAGAGTGGACTTTCTGTCTCATTGAGCTTGGAAGGAAGAGGGAGGAAGCAGTCTTCATTCAAATACACAGGCTTTCACTGTTTTTACTGAATTTTAGATTTTTTTGAATAGATGTTTCTTCATTTCCTGGATCTTCTTCACACCATATCCAGAGATTTTAAATAATTTTTAAGTCATTTATTTTTGTTGTTGTTGAGAATATACACAGTAGAACGGACATCAGTTCAACAATTTATACATGTACGGTTCAGTGATATTGATTACATTTTTCAAGTTGTGCAACCATTCTTCACCCACATTTCCAAATTGTTACCCCTCCATTAACATAAACTTGCTCTGCCTAAGCTTCCTAACTTTTTCAGTTGCTGTTGTCAATTCGATCCCATATAGATAGTTCTTTAAAAGATTACAATTGTCAAAGCAGACTTTTTTTTTTTTTTTTTACTAATTAAGCTAAACTAGTGTTTGATTTAAAGAAGACTTCAGGGAATATTTTTGGTTTAAGGTTTGAAGATTATCTCAGGGTAATAGTTTCAGGGGTTCATCCAGCCTCAATGGCTTCAGAAAGTCTGGATTCCAAGGGAATTTGAAATTTTATTCTGCATGTACCCCCTTTTGATCAGGATTCTTCTATAGAATCTTTGATCAAAAGGTTCAGTAATGATAGCCAGGCACCACCCATTTCTGGTCTCATGGCAAAGGTTGCAGTTGTTTATAAAGGCAACTAGCCACACATTCCATTTCTTTGTCCTATTCTTGACTCTTCTTCCTCTGTTGCTCCAGGTGAATAGAGGTCAACTGTGGTGACTTGGTCGAATGCTTGCAAGTTTTTAAGACCCCAGGCACTATGCAATGATACAGGAGGTAGAAAAGAAGCACTAAAAGCAATATTAGACCAATTAACTGGAATGCCCCATAAAAGAATGACTCTAAACCTCTAAACCAAGGACACAAATCCCATGAGCTGTTTGGTTTTATACAAGCAGCCGCAGCAGTTGGTCTTTCTTGTTGTTGTTGCAAAAATATATATCATATCATTTGCTAAGTCTACTTTTTACAGGTGTACAACTTAATGACATCAATTGCATTAATCGGCTATGTAGCCATTGCCCTCAATACAAATTTTCCATCTCCATAAACAGAAACTCAGTGATTCATAAGCAATAACTCCTCCTATAACCTCTAAGACTTCGGTTTCTATACATTTGCCTGTTCTTGTCTTTTTATGTAAGTGAGGTCATACAATATTTGTCCTTTTGTGGTTGACTTACTTCAATCAACATAATGTCTTCAAGCTCCTCCCATGTTTAAATAATTAAAAAGTTAATTTTCACAAGTTTTGCCTGGGAGTGGGTCCACAGAGCTCCTCACTTATCATGCAGGAAGTCCCACCCCTGGCCTACTTTTGTGGGTTTTGTTTCCAATGGCAATTTAATTTTCAGCACCTTTGCAATTTAGGCATTTTAGATTGTCATGAATTAAAAAATATTTTATATGAAATGGACAGTGGTGTATTGAGAAGAAGGGCACTCAAGGTAATTTTAAAAATAGATAATAGTCACTATTCCAAGACACTGCTTTAAATACTTTACCTGTGAGGTAAGGTGATATTATTATCATCCCATTTTACATATGTGAGAATTGTAGCATAGAATTATCAAGTTACTAGTCCAATATCATACAGTTTGGAAGTGGTAGAGCTTGTATTTGATTGCAGGCAGTTTGACCCCAGAGTCCTTTCTTTTAATCACTGCACTGGTAGTCTTGATTGTTAATAGTTCTCTTTCCTACTTGAGATAATTGCCCTCAGCTGAAGAACTACATGCAGGGGAGGAAGTACCAGGAGTCTGGATACTCTAGGGACAAAGCAGTCTCTAACCCTTGGTTGGAGGTTTCTGTTTCAATGGGGTGTGCGTATGGGTACATATATTAATGCATATATACACATGTATGCAAACTTATTTATTTATCCCTGCCTCATTTCAGAAACTATTTCAGGCAGCTAGGAAAACCCCATTTAAAAAATTGTCAAAGGAAATTATAGTGCATTTGCATTTTGTGTCTGCCTAACATGTCTGATTTTATAATAACCAACCAATTGCTGAATTCCATGTGGGTTGGATGGGGCTCCTCATGCCACTGGACAATCAGACAAAAAACAAGATTAACGGTTGGCTGGAGCAATAGATCCTTAGTTAGGCTTGCTTCTCCACAATAGGAGAGGAGAGGTTTTAAGGAACCCAGAGAACTTCTCCATATTACCATATTCCCTGGCCAAAACTGATGTAATCTCATACAAGAAGGCTCACCAAGGGATCAGAGGTCTCAGGGATAAACATTTGAATCACCTTATGGGTACTGGCTAAAAGCAAAGGGATCATGAAATGGTAATAGAAAAGGGAAATCTCTACAGTGGTTTCTGCTTTCCTGACTGGATTTGACTGATATATGACCATATGTGAAACTGGATCCCAAGACTTTTTGTAACCTTAAAGAAAAGAAAATTAAAAAACAAAAACAAACAAAAAACCTTGATTGATCCAATTGTAGCTTTACCTAGAATAAGCTCTTGGTGTCCCATAACAACAACAACAACAACAACAAAAAGCTCTGTGTTATTTAAGACCCAGGCTTTGGGAAATGTGTTGATGTCATCCTATTTTATGATTGTCTTGTCTCCTTGGGGACATAGGGCCAGACCACACAGAAGTGTCAGACCAGCTTTTCCAGAAGATAATGGGTATTTCTCATGATATCTTATTCTGGGAAGAGGTCAACTGTGGGGCAGATAAGAAAGGCTTGGGATTTGGGCTTTAGACAGGAGTGGAGGAAAACTTTCTTCTCTATTGAGTTTGAGGCTGATTTAGCTCTAACTCTGTGGCATGGTATTTTAGTCAGTGTTCTCTGGAGAAATTGAACCAGTGAGACGAAACCCAAACCCATTGCCGTGGACTCAATTCTGACTCATAGCGACCCCTATCAATCAGAGTAGAACTGCCCATAGGGCTTCTAAGGCTGTAATCTTTATGGTAGCAGACTGCAACATCTTTCTCCCATGGAGCAGCTGGTGGGCTCAAACCACTGGCCTTTTGGTTAGCAGCCAAGTGCTTAACCACTGTGCCACCAGGACTCCTTTCTCTCTCCCCCACCTTTATATATATATGGAGGGGGAGAGAGAGGAAATTTGCTTCAAGGCAGTTGCTCAGGCAGTTGTGGAGGCTGGAAAGTCCAAAGTCTATAGGTCAGATGACAAGCTGGAGACTCCTGCTGGATCATGGGATTGTGGGGGAATGACAAGTCCAAAACCTATACGTCAGGAGGTAGACTTCAGAATCCACCAAGCTTGCATCCCAAGACCTATAGGTCAGATGACAGGAAAAGTGGATAGTTGAGAGAGAGAGAGCCCAGGTTCTGTTAAAATATCTATTTATAGTCTGAAGGCAGACCACACCCTAAGGAAGTCCCCTTTCAACTGATTGATTGATAGCATTACATTACATTATGAAAAGCGATTACATTACATTGCATTAGATTATGTTATGGAACATCAGCTAGTCTAGTTTTTGACAAAACTACTGGGAACTGTAGCCTAACTAAGGTGATGCATAAAATTAACCATCACACGTGGTTTTCAGTTGAGGGAGAGAGCTTCCACTATCAATGTGAAGGAAGGCAGAGAGCAAGGCAGTATCTGGCCCAAGTGGATAACCCTAAGATTACACTGGGCCTATGTAGTGACTGTGGAAACCCTGGTGGCATAGTGGTTAAGTGCTACGGCTACTAACCAAAAGGTTAGCAGTTTGAATCCACCAAGTGCACCTTGGAAACTCTATGAGGCAGTTCTACTCTGTCCTATAGGGTTGCTATGAGTGAGAATCAACTCAACAGTAATGGATTTTTTTTAATAGTGACTGTAAATTGTTCTAATGTTGTGGTTCCCTTCCACTATTCCTGAACCTTTAGCCAAGTCTTGTTAAAGTTACAGCCTGGTATGGTAGAGAGTGCTACTTCCCTTCCAAATATCCATTTTCTCGTCTCTCGAAAGAACCACACACTGCTTCCTAGCTAAAATACATCTCATAACCTCTCTTTCAGCTACAGGTGGTCATCTGACTAAGTTATGGTTAAGGAGCTATAATCAGAATGTTATGTGGGATTTACAGGAATTTTTGTTAAATGGAAGTGGACAAGTCCTTCCTCTCTACCTTTGTTCTGCTGCTTAAAATATGGACATGATGACTGGCACTTCAGAAGTCATCTTGGACCATAAGGATGAACACCACATCCTAGGATTGATGGAGCAGAAAATGAGAGGACCCTTGCAAGGGAATCATCCGTTTCAGTTTGCCCAGGACTGAGGGAGTTCTCAGGATGCAGGACTTTCAGTTTTAAAACTGGACAGTTTCAGGAAAACCAGGAAATGTTGGCTACCCTAGAGCCTGAGTCTCATCTAGGCTTTTTTACATGAAAGAGAAATGAATTCTCATTTGTTTAAGCCACTCTTTTTTAACTTTTTATTACTGTAGTCAAACCTAATCCTAACTGATACATCTGGTTTCAGATGTGTTGTGGGGAATTAGTGTCTCATCCTTTAGGCAGAATGAAAAAAAAATTTCCTCTTCCAATAACAGAATGACAGTAGCCCAGAGGACCAGAATCCTCCTAAGGGTCAATAGCAGAAGCTTGGAGCATGAGGGAAAACCTAGAGCAAAATAATACGAGGGACTCTTTTTGATAACACATGGATCCTGGGACCTCTCAGAAATACTGTGGGAATATTTGAGGTAGAAAGAGAGTGTTATTTTCTGACAATTGGGCTAGTGTCCTGATATAATGTAATTTGGGTGGTAAAAGTAGATGTAATCTCATTTGAAGTGATAGCTGATGAGCTTTGGGAATCTGGGCTGCATACTAATATAATTCATCATATTAATAGGTCAAAGGAGAAACCATACGATTATCCTGATAGATGCCAAAAATGTATGCACTCCATTCCTATTAATTAAAAAAATCCTAGTAGAGTAGGAATATAAAGTACTTTTTATTAACATGATGGAAAATAAAAGTGAGTGTAGTATGTCAAAGCTACAATAAAATTCACTGTAATAGCAACACATCAGAAGCATTCCCATTAAAGTCAGGGACCAGAGAAAGATGACCCCTATCCTCACTATCATTGAACACTACTCAGTGTGATTAAAACAGATAAAATATGCTGATGTGAATATTAAAAAGACCAAATTATAATTACTTGAAAACAATATGGTTGTATGCCTTGAAAACCCAAGAGAATAGGCTGAAAAAGCATTAAAAAGAGTAAGAAGAGTTTAGTAAGGTGCTGAGTTACAGAATAAATATGCAAAAATCAATAGTTTCATATATACCAACAATAAACATTAGAAAATATGACAGTAAAAAAAATCAATTATCAATAGCAATCATAGAATACATAGGAATATAAATTTAACCAAAAAAAGTACAGACTAGTATGAAGAAAAGTACAAAACTCTACTGAGGAACATAAAGGAAGATAATAAATGGAGGAATATACATTGTGCTTAGATAGGAAGACTCAATAATGTAAAAGCTGCCTGTTCTCTCATAAATAACCTATAAATTAAACACATTCCCAGCGAAAATTCTAAGACTTTTGGGAGTTGTTTTAAATTTTTGGAGCTTTATAAAATTATTCTAAAGTTTAAATGGAAGAATAAATATTAACAAATAGCAAGTAAATTCTGAAAAAGAAAACTAATGAGAAGATTTTAAAATTTCTTACAAAGCTACAATAATTAAAGTATTGTACTGTAGCACTACCTCAGGAAGAGAGGGATACAACAATAGAATCAGAATAGAAAATCCAGAAATAAACCCAAATGTGGAATTGATTGTGTTATACCAGAGTCATTTCAATTTACTGGGGAAAAAATATTCAATAAACACTCTTGGGACAGCTTGCTAAATATTTAGAAAATAAATAAAGCTGGATCAATGTCTCACTCCTTATACCATATCAATTTTTGGTATGTTGCGACCCTATGCAAAACAGAATGAAACACTGCCCGCTGCTGTACCATCTTTACAGTCATTGTTATGCTTGAGCCCATTGTTGCAGCCACTGTGTCAATCCATCTTGTTAAGGGTCTTCCTCTTTTCCGCTGACTCTGTACTTTACCAAGCATGATGTCCTTCTCCAGGGACTGATCCCTCCTGACAACATGTACAAAGTATGTAAGACACAGTCTCTCCATCCTTGCTTCTAAAGAGCATTCTAGTTGTACTTCTTCCAAGACAGACTTGTTCGTTCTTTTGACAGTCCATGGTATATTGAATACTCTTCACCAACGCCACAATTCAAAGGCGTTAATTCTTCAGTATTCCTTATTCATTGTCCGCCTTTCACATAAATATGATGCGATTGAAAATACCATGGCTTCGGTCAGGTGCACCTTAGTCTTCAGGTGACATCTTTGCTTTTCAACACTTTAAAGAGGTCTTTTGCAGCAGATTTATGAAGTATTGGTTGAGAAAAATATACCCATCACATAATGCAATCATGGTTTTGGTTAATTTGGCTAAATTAATATATAGATTTAGTATCCTGCAAGAAATATAGCCTGAATATCTAGTGTCATGAACAAAATCCACACACCTAGAAACTAATTCTCTACAAGGAAATATTGGTAAACACCTGTCAATAAAACTATTATTCAAATTTACACGCCAACCACTAAGGCCAAAGATGAAGAAATTGAAGATTTTTATCAGCTTCTGCAGTCTGAAATTGATTGAACATGCAATCAGGATGCATTGATAATTACTGGTGATTGGAATGTGAAAGCTGGAGACAAAGAAGAAGGATAAAAAAAAAAGATGGCTAGGTAGTTGGAAAATATGGCCTTCGTGATAGAAATGATGCCAGAGATCAAATGATAGAATTTCGCAAGACCAATGACTTCTTCATTGCAAATACATTTTCTCACCAACATAAATGGCAACTATACATGTGGACCTCACCAGATGGGATACACTGGAATCAAATGTACTATATCTGTGGAAAGAGACGATGGAAAAGCTCAGTATCAGTTAGAACAAAGCCAGTGGCTGACTGTGAAACAGACCATCAATTGCTTATATGCAAGTTCAAGTTGAAACTGAACAAAATCAGAACAGTCAACGAGAGCCAAAGTATGACCTTGAATATATCCCATCAGAATTTAGAGACCATCTCAAGAATAGATTTGACCCATTGAACGCTAATGACCGAAGATCAGATGAGTTGATGAGTTGTGAAATGACCTCAAGGACATCATACATGAAGAAAGTAAGAGGTCATTAAAAAGACAGGAAAGAAAGAAAAGACCAAGATGGATGTCACAAGAGACTCTGAAACTTGCTCTTGAACATCCAGTAGCTAAAGTGAAAGTGAGAAAAGAAGTAAAAGAGCTGAACAGAAGATTTCAAAGGGTGGTTTGAGAAGACAAAGTAAAGTGTTATGATGACATGTGCAAAGACCTGGAGATGGAAAACAAAAAGGAAAGAACAAGCTCAACATGTCTCAAACCGAAAGAACTGAAGAAAAAATTCAAGCCTTGAGTTGCAATACTAAAGGATTCCACGGGGGAAATATTAAATGACCCAGAAAGCATCAAAAGAAGATGGAAGAGGCGGAGCCAAGATGGCGGACTAGGTGGACGCTACCGCGGATCCCTCTTGCAACAAAGACTCAGAAAAACAAGTGAATCGATCACATACATAACAATCTACAAACCCTGAACAACAAACACAGATTTAGAGACGGAGAAAGAACAAATACGGGGAGGCAGTGATTGTTTTCAGAGCCTGGAGCCAGCGTACCAGTCAGCGGATTTTCTGGAAAAACTAGTTTCCCAGTGATGGCTCGGAGGCAGCAGTCCATATCAAACCACATAAAGAAGCAGACCATGACAGCTTCTCCAACCCCCCAAACAAAAGAATCAAAATCTTTCCCAAATGAAGATACAATCCTGGAATTATCAGATACAGAATACAAAAAACTAATTTACAGAATGCTTCAAGACATCACAAACGAAATAAGGCAAACTGCAGAAAAAGCCAAGGAACACACTGATAAAACAGTAGAAGAACTCAAAAAGATTATTCAAGAACATAGTGGAAAAATTAATAAGTTGCAGGAATCCATAGAGAGACAGCATGTAGAAATCCAAAAGATTAACAATAAAATTACAGAATTAGACAATGCAATAGGAAGTCAGAGGAGCAGACTCGAGCAATTAGAATGCAGACTGGGACAACTGGAGGACCAGGGAATAAACACTGAAAAAAAATCAGATAAAAGAATTTAAAAAAATGAAGAAACCCTAAGAATTATGTGGGACTCTATCAAGAAGGATAACTTGCGGGTGATTGGAGTCCCAGAACAGAGAGGGGGGACAGAAAACACAGAGAAAATAGTTGAAGAACTCCTGGCACAAAATGTCCCTGACATCATGAAAGACGAAAGGATATCTATCCAAGATGCTCATCGAACCCCATTTAAGATTGATCCAAAAAGAAAAACACCAAGACATATTATCATCAAACTCGCCAAAACCAAAGATAAACAGAAAAATTTAAAAGCAGCCAGGGAGAAAAGAAAGGTTTCCTTCAAGGGAGAATCAATAAGAATAAGTTCAGACTACTCAGCAGAAACCATGCAGGCAAGAAGGGAATGGGACGACATATACAGAGCGCTGAAGGAGGAAAACTGCCAGCCAAGGATCATATATACAGCAAAACTCTCTCTGAAATATGAAGGCGAAATTAAGATATTTACAGGTAAACACAAGTTTAGAGAATTTGCAAAAACCAAACCAAAGCTACAAGAAATACTAAAGGATATTATTTGGTCAGAAAACCAATAATATCAGATACGAGCACAATACAAGGTCACAAAACAGAACGTCCTGATATCAACTCAAATAGGGAAATCACAAAAACAAACAAATTAAGATTAATTAAAAATAATAATAATAATACACATAACAGGGACTCATGGAAGTCAATAGGTAAAAGATCACAATAATCAAAAAGAGGGACTAAATACAGGAGGCATTGAACTGCCATATGGAGAGTGATACAAGGCGATATAGAATGATACAAGTTAGGTTTTTACTTAGAAAAATAGGGGTAAATAATAAGGTAACCACAAAAAGGTATAACAACTCCATAACTCAAGATAAAAGCCAAGAAAAACGTAACGACTCAACTAACATAAAGTCCAACACTATGAAAATGAGGATCTCACAATTTACTAAGAAAAACGTCTCAGCACAAAAAAGTATGTGGAAAAACGAAATTGCCAACAACACACATGAAAAGGCATCAAAATGACAGCACTAAAAACTTATTTATCTATAATTACGCTGAATGTAAATGGACTAAATGCACCAATAAAGAGACAGAGAGTCACGGACTGGATAAAGAAACACGATCCATCTATATGCTGCCTACAAGAGACACACCTTAGACTTAGAGACACAAACAAACTAAAACTCAAAGGATGGAAAAAAGTATATCAAGCAAACAATAAGCAAAAAAGAAGAGGAGTAGCAATATTAATTTCTGACAAAATAGACTTTAGACTTAAATCCACCACAAAGGATAAAGAAGGACACTATATAATGATAAAAGGGACAATTGATCAGGAAGACATAACCATATTAAATATTTATGCACCCAATGACAGGGCTGCAAGATACATAAATCAAATTTTAACAGAATTGAAAAGTGAGATGGACACCTCCACAATCACAGTAGGAGGCTTCAACACACCACTTTCGGAGAAGGACAGGACATCCAGTAAGAAGCTCAATAGAGACACGGAACACCTAATTACAACAATCAACCAACTTGACCTCATTGACTTATACAGAACTCTCCACCCAACTGCTGCAAAGTATACTTTTTTTTCTAGCGCACATGGAACATTCTCTAGAATAGACCACATATTAGGTCATAAAACAAATCTTTGCAGAGTCCAAAACATCGAAATATTACAAAGCATCTTCTCAGACCACAAGGCAATAAAACTAGAGATCAATAACAGAAAAACTAGGGAAAAGAAATCAAATACTTGGAAAATGAACAATACCCTCCTGAAAAAAGACTGGTTATAGAAGACATTAAGGAGGGAATAAGGAAATTCATAGAATGCAACGAGAATGAAAATACTTCCTATCAAAACCTCTGGGACACAGCAAAAGCAGTGCTCAGAGGCCAATTTATATCGATAAATGCACACATACAAAAAGAAGAAAGAGCCAAAAGCAGAGAACTGTCCCTACAACTTGAACAAATAGAAAGTGAGCAACAAAAGAATTCATCAGGCACCAGAAGAAAACAAATAATAAAAATTAGAGCTGAACTAAATGAATTAGAGAACAGAAGAACAATTGAAAGAATTAACAAAGCCAAAAGCTGGTTCTTTGAAAAAATTAACAAAATTGATAAACCATTGGCTAGACTGACTAAAGAAATACAGGAAAGGAAACAAATAACCTGAATAAGAAACGAGATGGGCCACATCACAACAGAACCAAATGAAATTAAAAGAATCATTTCAGATTACTACAAAAAATTGTACTCTAACAAATTTGAAAACCTAGAAGAAATGGATGAATTCCTGGAAAAACACTACCTACCTAAACTAACACATTCAGAAGTAGAACAACTAAATAGACCCATAACAAAAAAAGAGATTGAAACGGTAATCAAAAAACTCCCAACAAAAAAAGCCCTGGCCCGGACGGCTTCACCGCAGAGTTCTACCAAACTTTCAGAGAAGAGTTAACACCACTACTACTAAAGGTATTTCAAAGCATAGAAAATGACGGAATCCTACCTAACTCATTCTATGAAGCCTCCATCTCCCTGATACCAAAACCAGGTAAAGACATTACAAAAAAAGAAAATTAGAGACTTATATCCCTCATGAACATAGATGCAAAAATCCTCAACAAAATTCTAGCCAATAGAATCCAACAACATATCAAAAAAATAATTCACCATGACCAAGTGGGATTTATACCAGGTATGCAAGGCTGGTTTGATATCAGAAAAACCATTAATGTAATCCATCACATAAATAAAACAATAGATAAAAACCACATAATCTTATCAATTGATGCAGAAAAGGCATTTGACAAAGTCCAACACCCATTTATGATAAAAACTCTTACCAAAATAGGAATTGAAGGAAAATTCCTCAACATAATAAAGGGCATCTATGCAAAGCCAACAGCCAATATCACTCTAAATGGAGAGAACCTGAAAGCATTTCCCTTGAGAACGGGAACCAGACAAGGATGCCCTTTATCACCGCTCTTATTCAACATCGTACTTGAAGTCCTAGCCAGGGCAATTAGGCTAGACAAAGAAATAAAGGGTATCCAGATTGGCAAGGAGGAAGTAAAGTTATCACTATTTGCAGATGACATGATCTTATACACAGAAAACACTAAGGAATCCTCCAGAAAACTACTGAAACTAATAGAAGAATTTGGCAGAGTCTCAGGTTATAAAATAAACATACAAAAATCACTTGGATTCCTCTACACCAACAAAAAGAACACCGAAGAGGAAATCACCAAATCAATACCATTCACAGTAGCCCCCAAGAAGATAAAATACTTAGGAATAAATCTTACCAAGGATGTAAAAGACCTATACAAAGAAAACTACAAAGCTCTACTACAAGAAATTCAAAAGGACATACTCAAGTGGAAAAACATACCTTGCTCATGGATAGGAAGACTTAACATAGTCAAAATGACTATTCTACCAAGAGCCATCTATACATATAACGCACTTCCGATCTAAATTCCAATGTCATGTTTTAAGGGGATAGAGAAACAAATCACCAATTTCATGTGGAAGGGAAAGAAGCCCCGGATAAGCAAAGCATTACTGAAAAAGAAGAAGAAAGTGGGAGGCCTCACTCTACCTGATTTCAGAACCTATTATACAGCTACAGTAGTCAAAACAGCCTGGTACTGGTACAACAACAGCCACATAGACCAATGGAACAGAATTGAGAACCCAGATATAAATCCATCCACCTATGAGCAGCTGATATTTGACAAAGGCCCAGTGTCAGTTAATTGGGGAAAAGATAATCTTTTTAACAAATGGTGCTGGCATAACTGGATATCCATTTGCAAAAAAATGAAACAGGACCCATACCTCACACCATGCACAAAAACTAACTCCAAGTGGATCAAAGACCTAAACATAAAGACTAAAACGATAATGATCATGGAAGAAAAAATAGGGACAACCCTAGGAGCCCTAATACAAGGCATAAACAGAATGCAAAACATTACCAAAAATGATGAAGAGAAACCAGATAACTGGGAGCTCCTAAAAATCAAACACCTATGCTCATCTAAAGACTTCACCAAAAGAGTAAAAAGACCACCTACAGACTGGGAAAGAATTTTCAGCTATGACATCTCAGACCAGCGCCTGATCTCTAAAATCTACATGATTCTGTTGAAACTCAACCACAAAAAGACAAATAACCCAATCAAAAAGTGGGCAAAGGATATGAACACACACTTCACTAAAGAAGATATTCAGGCAGCTAACAGATACATGAGAAAATGCTCTCAATCATTAGCCATTAGCCATTAAAAAAAAAGCCATTAGGTTTCAGCTGAGCTTCCAGACTAAGACAGACTAAGAAGAAGGACATGGCAGTCTACTTCTGAAAAGAAAAACCAGTGAAAACCTTATTAATAGCAGCAGAACATTGTCTAATATAGTGCTGGAAGACAAGCCTCCAGGTTGTAAGGCACTCAGAAGATGACTTGGGAAGAGCTGCCTCCTCAAAGTAGAGTCAACCTTAATGACATGGGTGGAGTAAAGCTTTTGGGACCTTCATTTGGTGATGTGGCATGACTCAAAATGAGAAGAAACAGCTGCAAACATCCATTAATAATCGGAACATAGAATGTACAAAGATGAATATAGGAAAATTGGAAGTCATCAAAAATGAAATGGAAGGCATAAACATCAATATCTTAGGCATTGGTGAGCTCAAATGGACTGGTATTGGCCATTTTGAATTGAACAATCATATTGTCTACTATACTGGGAATGACAGCTTGAAGAGGAATGGTGTTGCGTTCATCGTCAAAAAGAACATTTCAAGATCTATCCTGAAGTACAACGCTGTCAGTGATAGGATAATATCTATATGCCTACAAGGAAGAACAGTTAATACAACTATTACTCAAATTTATGCACCAACCACTAAGGTCAAAGATGAAGAAATTGAAGATTTTTTTCAGTTTCTGCAATCTGAAACTGATCGAATATGCTATCAGGATGCATTGATAATTACTGATTATTGGATTGTGAAAGTTGGAAACAAAGAAAAAAGATCAGTAGTTGGAAAATATGGCCTTGGTGATAGAAACAATGCTGGAGATCGCATGATAGAATTTCACAAGACCAACAACTTCTTCATTGCAAATACCTTTTTTCATCAACGTAAATGGTGACTATATTTTTTTTATACACATGGACCTCACCAGATATAACACATAGGAATCAAATCTACTACATCTGTGGAAAGAAATGATGGAAAAGCTCAATATCATCAGTCAGAACAAGGCCAGTGTCTGACTGTGAAACAGACCATCAATTGCTCATATGCACGTTCGAGTTGAAACTGAAGAAAATCAGAGCAAGTCCACGAGAGCCAAAATACAACCTTGTGTATATCCCACCTGGATTTAGAGATGATCTCAAGAATAGATTTGATGCCTTGAATACTAATTACTGAAGACAAGATGAGTTGTGGAATGACATCAAGGACATCACACATGAAGAAAGCAAGAGGTCATTGTAAATACAGGAAAGAAAGAAAAGACCAAGATGAATGTCACAAGAAACTCTGAAACTTGCTGTCAAAAGTTGAGCAGCTAAAGCAAAAGGAAGAAATGATGAAGTAAAAGAGCTGAACAGAAGATTTCAAAGGGTGATTCGAGAAGATGAAGTAAAGTATTATAATGACGTGTGCAAACAGCTGGAGATAGAAAACCAAAAGGGAAGAACACACTTGGCGATTCTCAAGCTGAAAGAAATGAAGAAAAAACTCAAGCCTCGAGTTGCAACAGTGAAGGATTCCATGGGGGAAAATATTAAACAATGCAGGAAGCATCAAAAGATGGAAGGAATACAAAGAGTCATTATACCAAAAATAGTCGGCATTCAGCCATTTCAAGAGGTAGCATATGATCAGGAACTGATGGTACTGAAGGAAGAATTCCAAACTGCACTGAAGGCATTGGCAAAAGACATGTCTCCAGGAATTGACAGAATATCAATTGAGATGTTTCAACAAGCGGATGCAGTGCTGGAAGTTCTAACTCATCTATGCCAAGAAATTTGGAAGGCAGCTACCTGGCCAACTGACTGGAAGAGATCCATATTTATGGCCATTATCAAGAAAAGTGATCCAACTGAATGCAGAAATTATCGAACAGTATCATTAAGATCACACACAAGCAAAATTTTGCTGAAGATCATTCAAAAGTGGCTGCAGCAGTATATCAACAGGGAACTGCCAGAAATTTAGGCTGAATTCAGAAGAGGACATGGAACCAGGGGTATCATTGCCGATGTCAGATGGATTATGACTGAAAGGAGAGAATACTAGGAAGATGTTTACCTGTGTTTTATTGACTGTGCAAAGGCATCCTACTGTATAGGTCATAACAAATTATGGATGACATTGCGGAAAATGGGAATTTGAGAACACTCAACTGTGCTCATGAGGAACCTGTATGTTGATCAAGAGGCAGTGTTCAAACAGAAAAAGGGGACATCGTTCAGTTGAAAGTTAGGAAAGGTGTGCGTCAGGGTTGTATTCTTTCACCACACTTGTTTAATCTGTATGCTGAACAAATAATCTGAGAAGCTGGACTATATGAAGAAGAATGGGGCATCAGGATTGGAGGAAGACTCATTAACAACTTGCGTTATACAGATGACACAACCTTGCTTGCTGAAAGTGAAGAGGGCTTGAAGCACTTACTAATGAAGAACAAAGACCACAGCCTTCAGTATGGATTACACCTCAACATAAAGAAAACAAAAATCCTCACACCTGGACCAATGAGCAACATCAGGATAAATGGAGAAAAGACTGAAGTTGTCAAGGATTTCATTTTACTTGGATCCACAATCAACAGCCATGGAAGCAGCAGTCAAGAAATCAAAAGACGCATTGCATCGGGCTAATCTGCTGCAAAGGACCTCTTCAAAGTGTTGAAGAGCAAAGATGTCACCCTGAAGACTAAGGTGCGCCTGACCCAAGCCATGGTATTTTCAATCACATCATATGCATGTGAAAGCTGGACAATGAATAAGGAATACCGAAGAAGAATTGACGCCTTTGAATTGTGGTGTTGGCGAAGAATATTGAATATACCGTGGACTGCCAAAAGAACAAACAAGCCTGTCTTAGAAGAAGTACAACTAGAATGCTTCTTAGAAGCAAGGATGGAGAGACTGTGTCTTACGTACTTTGGACATGTTGTCAGGAGGGATCAGTCCCTGGAGAAGGACATCATGCTTGGTAAAGTACAGAGTCAGTGGAAAACAGGAAGACCATCGATTAGATGGATTGACACAGTGGCTGCAACAATGGGCTCAAGCATAACAATGATTGTGAGGATGGCGCAAGACTGGGCAGTGTTTCTTTCATTCTGCGGTACATAGGGTCGCTATTACTCGGAACCGACTCGGCGGCATTTAACAACAACAACAAGGCATTCGACTGTGTGGATCATAACAAATTAGGGATAACATTGCAGAGAATGGGAATTCCCGAACACTTAATTGTGCTCATGAGGAATCCGTACATTGATCAAGAGGCAGTTGTTCGAACAGAACAAGAGGATGCTGTGTGGTTTGAAGTCAGGAAAGGTGTGCGTCAGGGTTGTATCCTTTCACCGTATCTATTCAATCTGTATGCTGAGCAAATAACCTAAGAAACTGGACTATATGAAGAATAACAGGGCACCAGGTTTGGAGGAAGACTCATTAACAACCTGCAGTATGCAGATGACACAACCTTAGATGCTCAAATTGAAGAGCACTTGAAGCAGTTACTGATGAAGATCAAAGACCACAGCCTTCACTATGGATTACACCTCAACATAAAGAAAACAAAAATCCACACAACTGGACCAATAAGCAACATCACGATAAACAGAGAAAAATTGAGGTTGTAAAGGATTTCATTTTACTTGGATTCTACAGTCAACACCCGTGGAAGCAGCAGCCAATAAATCAAAAGATGCAATGCATTGGGTAAATCAGCTTCACGAGATCTCTTTAAAATGTTCAAAAGCAAAGATGTCACCTTGAAGACTAAGGTGCACTTGACCCAAGCCATGGTGTTTTCAGTTGCCTTATATGCATGTGAAAGCTGTGCAATGAATAAGGAAGACTGAAGAAGAACTGACGCCTTTGAATTGTGGTGTTGGCGAGGAATATTGAATATACCATGGACTGCCAAAAGAACAAACAAGTCTGTCTTTGAAGAAGTACAACCAGAATGCTCCTTGGAAGCAAGGATGTCGAGACTGCATCTCACATACTTTGTACATGTTGTCAGGAGGGATCAATCCCTGGAGAAGGACATCATGATTTGTAAAGTAGAGGGTCAGCAAAAAAGAGAAAATCCCTCATTGAGATGGATTGACACAGTGGCTGCAACAATTGGGTCAACCATAGCAAGGATTGTGGGGATGGCGCAGGACTGGGCAGTGTTTCATTCTGTTGTACATAGGGTCACTATGAGTCAGAACCAACTCGACGGCACCTAACAACTACAACAACCGAGTGTAATTTGAATTCTACAAGTTACTTGGATGGTCGAGTTGACAGTGGCGTTTGCGATTCCACTGTGATTCTAGATGGGTAAAGCTAAAAGTTCTGAAGTAGAATGTATTGAATGGGGAAAGGGTTGCAAATCCAACAATCCATCAAATTTCCTGCTGAAGCTACTGCCTGGACTAATCTAACAAAAGCGTTGTCCCTCCATGTTTGGGCTTTAAATACAAGCAGGGTTAGGCAAAGAAACACAATGAACTTATTTACTATCAAAGGAATGTTTAAAACGTCTATTGGGTTACTTCTCCTGTTGGTCTTGGGAAAGTTGTCTACATCTGAAGACTGTCTGTTTCTGAGTGACTTCGAGAAAGTTTTATCTTGAGGTCATCTGTTGGAATTGCAGTCCAGGTGGATGGAGGCGGCTTACTTGAGTTGAGAGATGTGGACCCAACGTTTGACTCCCTTGAGGTTAACTGCGCAGTGGGTGACCAACATTACTTGGTAGGGTGCTTTCCGTGAGTTTCTGATATAGTCCATTTTTGGTTGAAATACTCTGGCCAAGTGATTTCAAGGAGTCAGCAAAGTAAAAACTATCTGTAGATGACAAAACCGTAAAATGGCCATGGTTAACTTATTACCAATAAATAAAAAACCTGAGAAGAACTCATTGTAAAATAATGCAAAGCAAAATAAAGTCAATTAAAAAAAAACTTAAGGCAAAATATCTCTAAACACAATGATTAACCTTATTTTCAAAGAATTACAGGTATAACAAAATAGCATATCAAGAATTTACCAAGATTATCAAGTGTCTGAACATCTGAATATTAATAAACTCCACAGGCAAATTACGTGAATTGCCAGTTAAAACTGCGACCAAGAATCTTTGCTGCCTAATGTCAGGCAAAACATAAGAGACACTGACACAAAATTTTTTTTTAATTAACTTTTATTGAGCTTCAAGTAAACGTTTACAAATCAAGTCAAACTGTCACATATGAGTTTATATGCACCTTATTCGGTACTCCCACTTGCTCTCCCCCTGATGAGTCAGCCCTTCTAGTCTCTCCTTTCGCGACAATTTTGCCAGCTTACAACTCTCTCTATCCTCCCATCCTCCCTCCAGACAGAAGGTGCCAACACAGTCTCAAGTGTCCACCTGATACAAATAGCTCACTTTTCATTAGCATCTCTCTCCTACCCACTGTCCAGTCCCTTTCACGTCTGATGAGTCGTCTTCGGGAATGGTTCCTGTCCTGGGCCTACAGAAGGTTTGGGGACCATGACCGCCGGGATTCCTCTAGTCTCTGTCAGACCATTAAGTATGGTCTTTTTGTGAGAATTTGGGGTCTGCATCCCACTGATCTCCTGCTCCCTCGGGGGTTCTCTGTTGTGCTCCCTGTCAGGGCAGTCATCGGTTGTGGCCGGGCACCAACTAGTTCTTCTGGTCTCAGGATGATGTAGGTCTCTGGTTCATGTGGCCCTTTCTGTCTCTTGGGCTCTTAGTTATCGTGTGACCTTGGTGTTCTTCATTCTCCTTTGCTCCAGGTGGGTTGAGACCAATTGATGCATCTTAGATGGCCGCTTGTTAACATTTAAGACCCCAGATGCCACATTTCAAAGTGGGATGCAGAATGTTTTCATAATAGAATTATTTTGCCAATTGACTTAGAAGTCCCCTTAAACCATGGTCCCCAAACCCCAGCCCTTGCTCCGCTGACCTTTGAAGCATTCAGTTTATCCCAGAAACTTCTTTGCTTTTGGTCCAGTCCAGTCGAGCTGACCTTCCATGTATTGAGTATTGTCCTTCCCTTCACCTAAAGCAATTCTTATCTACTAATTAATCAGTAAAAAACCCTCTCCCACCCTCCCTCCCTCCCCCCTCGTAACCACAAAAGTATGTGTTCTTCTCAGTTTTTACTATTTCTCAAGATCTTATAATAGTGGTCTTATACAATATTTGTCCTTTTGCCTCTGACTAATTTCGCTCAGCATAATGCCTTCCAGGTTCCTCCATGTTATGAAATCTTTCACAGATTCGTCACTGTTCTTTATCGATGCGTAGTATTCCATTGTGTGAATATACCACAATTTATTTACCCATTCATCCATTGATGGACACCTTGGTTGCTTCCAGCTTTTTGCTATTGTAAACAGAGCTGCAATAAACATGGGTGTGCATATATCTGTTTGTGTGAAGGCTCTTATTTCTCTAGGGTATATTCCGAGGAGTGGGTTTTCTGGATTGTATGGTAGTTCTATTTCTAACTGTTTAAGATAACGCCACATAGATTTCCAAAGTGGTTGTACCATTTGACATTCCCACCAGCAGTGTATAAGAGTTCCAATCTCTCCGCAGCCTCTCCAACATTTATTATTTTGTGTTTTTTGAATTAATGCCAGCCTTGTTGGAGTGAGATGGAATCTCATCGTAGTTTTAATTTGCATTTCTCTAATGGCTAATGATCGAGAGCATTTTCTCATGTATCTGTTAGCTGCCTGAATATCTTCTTTAGGGAAGTGTGTGTTCATATCCTTTGCCCACTTTTTGATTGGGTTGTTTGTCTTTTTGTGGTTGAGTTTTGACAGAATCATATAGATTTTAGAGATCAGGTGCTGGTCTGAGATGTCATAGCTGAAAATTCTTTCCCAGTCTGTAGGTGGTCTTTTTACTCTTTTGGTGAAGTCTTTAGATGAGCACAGGTGTTTGATTTTTTAGGAGCTCCCAGTTATCGGGTTTCTCTTCGTCATTTTTGGTAATGTTTTGTATTCTGTTTATGCCTTGTATTAGGGCTCCTAGGGTTGTCCCTATTTTTCTTCCATGATCATTATCGTTTTAGTCTTTATGTTTAGATCTTTGATCCACTTGGAGTTAGTTTTTGTGCATGGTGTGAGGTATGGGTCCTGTTTCATTTTTTTTCGCAAATGGATATCTAGTTATGCCAGCACCACTTGTTAAAAAGATTATCTTTTCCCCAATTAACTGACACTGGGCCTTTGTCAAATATCAGCTGCTCATATGTGGATGGATTTATATCTGGGTTCTCAATTCTGTTCCATTGGTCTATGTGGCTGTTGTTGTACCAGTACCAGGCTGTTTTGACTACTGTGGCTGTATAATAGGTCCTCAAATCAGGTAGAGTGAGGCCCCCCACTTTCTTCTTTTTCTGTAATGCTTTGCTTATCCGAGGCTTCTTTCCCTTCCATATGAAGCTGGTGATTTGTTTCTCTATCACATTAAAAAATGACATTGGAATTTGGATCGGAAGTGCATTGTATGTATAGATGGCTCTTGGTAGAATAGTCATTTTGACTATGTTAAGTCTTCCTATCCATGAGCAAGGTATGTTTTTCCACTTAAGTATGTCCTTTTGAATTTCTTGTAGTAGTACTTTGTAGTTTTCTTTATATAGGTCTTTTACATCTTTGGTAAGATTTATTCCTAAGTATTTTATCTTCTTGGGGGCTACTGTGAATGGTATTGGTTTGGTTATTTCCTCTTCGATGTTCTTTTTGTTGATGTAGAGGAATCCAAGTGATTTTTGTATGTTTATCTTATAACCTGAGACACTGCCAAACTCTTCTATTAGTTTCAGTAGTTTTCTGGAGGATTCCTTAGGGTTTTCTGTGTATAAGATCATGTCATCTGCAAATAGAGATAATTTTACTTCCTCTTTGCCAATCCGGATACCCTTTATTTCTTTGTCTAGCCTAATTGCCCTGGCTAGGACTTCAAGTACGATGTTGAATAAGAGCGGTGATAAAGGGCATCCTTGTCTGGTTCCCGTTCTCAAGGGAAATGCTTTCAGGTTCTCTCCATTTAGAGTGATGTTTGCTGTTGGCTTTGTATAGATGCCCTTTATTATGTTGAGGAATTTTCCTTTGATTCCTATTTTGGTGAGAGTTTTTATCATGAATGGGTGTTGGACTTTGAGAAATGCCTTTTCTGCATCAATTGATAGATCATGTGGCTTTTGTCTTTTGTTTTATTTATATGGTGGATTACATAATGGTTTTTCTAAAATTAAACCAGCCTTGCATACCTGGTATAAATCCCACTTGGTCATGGTGGATTAATTTTTTGATATGTTGTTGAATTCTATTGGCTAGAATTTTGTTGAGGATTTTTGCATCTATGTTCATGAGGGATATAGGTCTCTAATTTTCTTTTTTTGTGATGTCTTTACCTGGTTTTGGTATCAGGGAGATGGTGGCTTCATAGAATGAGTTAGGTAGGATTCCGTCATTTTCTATGCTTTGAAATACCTTTAGTAGTAGTGGTGTTAACTCTTCTCTGAAAGTTTGGAAGAACTCTGCAGTAAAGCCATCTGGGCCAGGGCTTTTTTTTGTTGGGAGTTTTTTGATTACCGTTTCAATCTCTTTTTTTGTTATGGGTCTATTTAGTTGTTCTACTTCTGATTGTGTTAGTTTAGGTAGGTAGTGTTTTTCCAGGAATTCATCCATTTCTTCTAGGTTTTCAAATTTGTTAGAGTACAATTTTTCGTAATAATCCGATATGATTCTTTTAATTTCAGTTGGGTCTGTTGTGATGTGGCCCATCTCGTTTCTTATTCGGGTTATTTGTTTCCTTTCCTGTATTTCTTTAGTCAGTCTGGCCAATGGTTTTTCAATTTTGTTAATTTTTTCGAAGAACCAGCTTTTGGCTTTGTTAATGCTTTCAACTGTTTTTCTGTTCTCTAATTTAATTCATTTAGTTCAGCTCTAATTTTTATTATTTGTTTTCTTCTGGTGCCTGATGAATTCTTTTGTTGCTCACTTTCTATTTGTTCAAGTTGTAGGGACAGTTCTCTGCTTTTGGCTCTTTCTTCTTTTTGTATGTGTGCATTTATCAATATAAATTGGCCTCTGAGCACTGCTTTTGCTTGCTGTGTCCCAGAGGTTTTGATAGGAAGTATTTTCATTCTCGTTGCTTTCTATGAATTTCCTTATTCCCTCCTTAATGTCTTCTATAACCAGTCTTTTTTCAGGAGAGTATTGTTCATTTTCCAAGTGTTTGATTTCTTTTCCCTAATTTTTCTGTTATTGATTTCCACTTTTATGGCCTTGTTGTCTGTAATATTTCGATGTTTTGGATTCTGCAAAGGTTTGTTTTATGACCTAATATGTGGTCTATTCTAGAGAATGTTCCATGTGCGCTAGAAAAAAAAGTATACTTTGCAGCAGTTGGGTGGAGAGTTCTGTATAAGTCGATGAGGTCAAGTTGGTTGACTGTAGCAATTAGGTCTTCCGTGTCTCTATTGAGCTTCTTACTGGACGTCCTGTCCTCCTCCAAAAGTGGTGTGTTGAAGTCTCCTACTGTGATTGTAGAGGTGTCTATCTCACTTTTCAATTCTGTTAAAATTTGATTTATGTATCTTGCAGCCCTGTCATTGGGTGCATAAATACTTGATATGGTTATGTCTTCCTGGTCTATTGTCCCTTTTATCATTATGTAGTGTCCTTCTTTATCCTTTGTGGTGGATTTAAGTTTAAAGTCTATTTTGTCAGAAATTAATATTGCTACTCCTCTTCTTTTTTGCTTATTGTTTGCTTGATATATTTTTTTCCATCCTTTGAGTTTTAGTTTGTTTGTGTCTCTAAGTCTAAGGTGTGTCTCTTGTAGGCAGCATATAGATGGATCGTGTTTCTTTATCCAGTCCGTGACTCTCTGTCTCTTTATTGGTGCATTTAGTCCATTTACATTCAGCGTAATTATAGATAAATAAGTGTTTAGTGTTGTCATTTTGATGCCTTTTTCTGTGTGTTGTTGACAATTTCATTTTTCCACTTACTTTTTTGTGCTGAGACGTTTTTCTTTGTAAATTGTGAGATCCTCATTTTCATAGTATTTGACTTTATGTTTGCTGAGTTGTTACGTTTTTCTTGGTTTTTATTTTGAGTTATGGAGTTGTTATACCTCTTTGTGGTTACCTTATTATTTACCCCTATTTTTCTAAGTAAAAACCTAACTTGTATTGTCTATATCGCCTTGTATCCCTCTCCATATGGCAGTTCTATGCCACCTGTATTTAGTCCCTCTTCTTGATTATTGTGATCTTTTACATATTGTCTTCAATGATTCCCTGTTTTGAGCATTTTTTTAAATCAATCTTAATTTGTTTTTGTGATTTCCCTATTTGAGTTGATGTCAGGATGTTCTGTTCTGTGACCTTGTGTTGTGCTGGTATCTGATATTATTGGTTTTCTGACCAAACAATTTCCTTTACTATTTCTTGTAGCTTTGGTTTGGTTTTTGCAAATTTTCTAAGCTTGTGTTTATCTGTAAATACCTTAATTTCACCTTCATATTTCAGAGAGAGTTTTGCTGTATATATGATCCTTGGCTGGCAGTTTTTCTCCTTCAGTGCTCTGTATATGTCATCCCATTGCCTTCTTGCCTGCATGGTTTCTGCTGAGTAGTCTGAACTTATTCTTATTGATTCTCCCTTGAAGGAAACCTTTCTTTTCTCCCTGGCTGCTTTTAAAATTTTCTCTTTATCTTTGGTTTTGGCATGTTTGATGATAATATGTCTTGGTGTTTTTCTTTTTGGATCAATCTTAAATGGGGTTTGATGAGCATCTTGGATAGATATCCTTTCATCTTTCACGATGTCAGGGAAGTTTTCTGACTGACACAAATTTTTAACCTAATGAAAATTAAACTCTTCTCTTGATTTCACAACACGTTTCGTGTAACTCACAACACATTAAATGAACCTTTTTATTTCGAGCACTTTTCTCCTGTAAAGCCAGAAGCAAATCTCTTGTGGATTTTCATGAGTTTCAAAGTTGTCAGGAGTTTATCATAAAGTTCCTTAGAAACAATACTTAGATAGCTATTTAACCAAAGTGACAATAAAAGATTTTAAAAGTAAAAACCATAGCTTTTTTTTTTTAAGTCATGAGGCTTGGTTTTCAAGAACATGATGAACTCAACTTATTTTCATGACGACCAGAACCTTTGCCTTTTAGGCAGATTATACAGAAATTAACCATTTACCACCTTTAGTCCAGTAATTAAAGAAAAATTTGTCACTTTAACAGAGAGAAACCCAATTTTTTATATACTCATTGATATTAAAGCTCTTTAAAAATCTCATAAATCAACCCATTAAACTTTAGCCAAGATGTATAAACACTCTGATCTTATGAAATAAAATTTCCTTTTATAAAATTCCGTTTTTTAAAACTTACTGTCTTTATCACATATCTCTCATAGTATAACTTTTTAAAGTGGCAAAAATGATGCATTTATTACCAAACCCAGATAGATAAATGGATATGGATATAGATATACATAGATAGATACATTCTTTCTGTGGCATAAAAAGCAAAAGTATATAAATGTAAATTATAATGAATGTCCTTTAATTCAATTTAATATCAGTAAGTACCTAAAACTCTAGGAAATTATTCTTAAGCCTATATACCACAAAACAGAGCCCTGGTGGCACAATGGTTAAGAGCTTGACTGCTAACCAAAAAGGTCAGCAGTTAGAATCACCAGCCGCTCCTTGGAAACCCTGCGGGGCAGTTCTATTCTGTCCTATAGGGTCGCTATGAGTTGGAGTTTACTTGACAGCAACAGCTTTTATTTATTCATTTATTTTTGGTTATACCACAAAACATAATTACAGTTGAAATAAAGTTGGTTTAAATATTCTAAATTTTCATGTCATTGAGTGACAGCTTGCATTCTGTTTAAAATGAAAGTAAAGAGATTTATTGAGAGCAAAGGCGGCTTGAGCCAGGGACACACTGGTTCTCACAAAGTGAAAATCAGCACTCTGAAAAGCTTCAGTCACACAGGCAGAGTTATAGGGTTGAATCAGGAACTTAGCTTAAAATATTCTGATTGATGGGAGAGCAATCGGTAAAGTGGAAGACGGGATAGCTCAAAGTGGGGCTTTGGTTGGAACTAGTTAACAGAGTATATGTGGTTTAAGGGGCTTGGTTACACTCACATAATTGTGGAAGTGCATGCTTGCAAGGGGATCACAAGCTGATTGATATGGGGCCTGGGTCTGCTGGTTCTGCCCAGCTAGAGGTCCAAGATCAATAGGCATATGAATGGGAAGAAGTGAGTCTGCTCTTTCTACCCAGCCAGAGGCCCAGGGCCATATACATATGAAGAAGTCAGGGTTACATTTTCAGAAATGCAGAAGGAGAAGCCACAAAATGGAGTCGGGCCTATACCTGAGCCAGTCACCCTAGGCACGCGAGGCATGTCATTTTTGGAACGCTTACACATTCTCCCCTTCTGATCAACAATTCTGAGAGAAATTCTTTGATTGTTTCATTGACCACTAATAAAAAGAGTGCCTTGTTGCACATCGGCTCCAGGTGGTTGTTTTGGATGGCTACTTGGTTAACAAGCCTTTAAGACCCCAGATACTACAGATGTGAAAAGTAGCCAGGCACCATCCAATGTCTTCACCATGCTGTAATTTTTGCCTCGCGCTTCTTGTGGTCTAGTCGTTAGGGTCTGTGTGGGGCTTGGCGACATTGGAGGAATAACCTGGCATCTAAGGGCTCTGTTTCAGGGAGTAAGCTTGAATCCGTTTGAAACATGAACGTTGTCGATGTACATTATTTTTCTCATAGGCATTAAATTGGTGTTCTGAGTAATAACATTAGTCATACACTTCACACAACATTTGAATAGTCCAATAACAATTTTTACAGCAAGAAGTGTTAGTAGACCAGTAAATAATATGGATCAAATCCATGATCCATCACCTTTAGGTAATCAGCTAAAATGCCAAGGAAGGGTGAATCAGACATAGGGGGTACATGAAGCCAGGTTGCCTTTTGGTTTACCTGCTTAAAGTCTTGTTCTACTTTTCCTGAAGTATTTATCCAAGTGCAAGAAGAGATATTAACAACTGTAAATACACCACCTTGTTGGGCTAAAAGGAAATCAAGAGCAATTTAAGGACTGTTGTTGAGCTTCTATGCTATCATCAAGGCCACTAGTTATCTGCAACATCCTGAAGCATAAATTTTGAATAGATTTTTCAAGTTCAAGGAAACCAACAAGTGAAAAAAAACCTCAGAGAAATGCCCATCCATCTCTGGGTTTATCCATTACAGGGTTGTTACTAGCTTCTCTTTTTTTCTGGTAAGAAGTTTCAAATCATTAGTCCAATGTGTGCTTTCATCATAGAAATGGTAGTTTAAAGGAACCACAAGAGTCCCTAAGGTACGTTGGTCATATATGCTCCATACATCTAGGCAGAGTAGTAACCAAGTATAAGGTTAAATATGATCTTTTTCCTTTAAATAAGTGGATCCCCTTTGTAAGATGTACATATCCTAGGGGTACACAAATTGTTCCTGTTCCAGTTTGAATATCAGGGAAAGGGATAGCCTGGCTTGCTTCTTCAAGCCATTTTTCAGTAAGAGAGCTGCTACAAATGGACAATCCACCTAACTCTGATTTTTCCTTTAAACGGGGGCAAATTGGGGCATCTTAATTCTCATAATTACAAGAATCTGCTCAGGCTGTTTCATTTCAGCCATTGCCAACAAAAGGAATAGGGCGTCCATCACTATAAGTAACTTCACGATTTGTCCAAACATAGGAAAGGGAAAAACAGGGTACCGAGGGATAAGTAGGGAAGTTAGTTGGACACCATAGTCTAACATGGATAGCTCTTCTGGCAATAGCACTAGCATTTACCATGGCACTGGGTGTATGTCCAGGCATGGACCAATAACTTTAAATTTGCCTCCAAAAATGGAGGGCACCGAGAAACCAAAGAGGTAGGAAGTTCCAGTGTGGCAGTGAAGGAGTTCATCAGGGAGGTTTACAGGTAAGGCCAAGTACTGGGCAGCTGTGGGACCAAAGCAGATTTCCATACCCAGCACTGGCAAGGCAGAGGTTTTATAGAGGTAGTGGACAACAGTGGCTGCAAGCCAGGGGCTTACATAAGAATGACTCCACAAACAGTAGTGAACCACATGAGGGTGCTTATGTTCGGCCTCTCAAAGCCTGTTTTCCCTTCAATCCACCCCTCAGGCCAGCTGTTACAATCTGGCATGCTCCCCCTCTTGTGTTGCAGGGAACAGATATAAAAGTAGGCTTGGCCAGGTGCTGTATGGTGCCTGTGCATGTACAAGAGACAGAGAAAGTTACCGTGTGTGCTCAGAACAGGGGAAAGACTTCTCTCATAAGGAGAAGGAACTGGAAGATAGAAAGCAACCCAATTCCCAGCCTCCTTATCAGCGAATGCTCTTGGCGCAAGACCTTTACTTAGGCAGCTTAGATCAGAGATATGGAGGAAAATCATTACCCCAAGTGTGTAAAACTATAATTAAGTATTGGCATGGCCAGTGGGTCAGAGTTATCATGTCCAGTTTTGAGAATTTGATGACAATCCAGCAGATTACTGGCGCTAGCTGACTGAGCTAGCTTGACATCTTAGGCTGGGTTTTCTAGAGAAGCAAAAGCAGTGACGTGTACGTGTGTTTATATATGTATATACACAATGAGTTGGAATCAACTCTATGGCAATAGGTTTATATATACAAACTTATATACATACATATATGTTTTACATGCATGTACACATATTTGTGTATAGAGAGAGAGAAAGAGAGATTTACCTCAAGTAAATGGCTTACACGGTTGTAGAGGCTGGCCAGTCCCAAGTCTGTGGGTCAGGCATCAGGCTGGAGGCTTCTTCTGATTCACATAGCTGCAGGGACTGACAAACCCAAGATCAGCAGGTGAGACAACAGGCTGCTGGCTCACAGGCTGCAGAGGCCGATGAATTCCAAGACTGGCAGGCAATACGGCAAGCCACTGGCTCAAGTCTCAAGAACTGGAGTCAGATGATGAGATGGGTGCAGGATCCAGAATGAGCAAAATCCAGTCAACTTTGCCAGAACATCCATATATATTGAATGCAGGCCACAAACCTGAGGAAACTCCCCTTACAACTGATTGGTTGATCACAGAAGGTCACAATATGAAGGGGATTACATTATATCACAAAATGGGGGATAACTACATCCTTATCACATCATTACGTAGCTGCCAAACTACATCATTACAACACTGCCAAACTACAATCATTACAGAACTATTAAACTACTGAGAATCATGGACCAGCCAAGTTGACACACAACCTTAACCATCACAGTCCACCCCTTGTCAACTTGGCACCTGTACACATCTCCTTCACCTATACACTACACTATCTCTAAATAAAGATAATTACAAAGTCATACTTGTGCCTAATATGATACAACTAACATGCATACAACAGAAAATACAATAATCCCACTTACATTTTATACTTCATAAGTAAAGAAAACAAAAATATTTGATGCACACATACAAGGAACAAATACTGCAATTGTATTTAATAAATATTAAATAAATTTAATAAATGCTGCAATTGGTCACGTGATCAGAACTGGTATTTAGAACTACTTCTTCTACCACCCATTCTGTCTTCCTTTTGCCCTCAGCAAGCAGCTCAGCAAGTCATGGTTCTTTGCCTGGTGGGGTGACCTAAACCTTCATTCCTGAAATGTCTGGGCCATTAGTATTCATGTCAGAATTGGATTGCTGTAGTTTTCCATTGACTTTAATTACAAAGCATGGTAGCACTAAGAGACATCCTAAAAGATCTGTATTCCAGACATACTCTTCTTTACCTCCATTATGTAATATCAATCCAGTTTCCCTTTAGTAACCAGGATCAATCACACCAGCTCTGATGGTTAAGATTGTGAGTCAACTTGGTTGGGGCACGATTCTCAGTGTTTTGGCAGCTGTATAATATTGTGATCACTTCCTTGTTGAAATTTGATATGTGATCACCCCCGTGATGGAATCTGCTGAGTGAAACCAGTGGGGGCAGAGCTTGTGGTGGCTCACCGCCCCCTCAGCCTTCATCTCTCCACCCTCTGCTGCCTACTTCCTTCCTGCTCACCTTGCAAAGTTTTTTGGCTTATTCTGGATCCTGCAACAGCACCTTGTTCATCTGACCTCTGGTTTTTGGGACTTGAGCTAGCAGCTTACCTGCCAATCTTGGGATTCGTCAATCTTCACAGCCTGTGAGCAAGAGCCCTGCTCTCCAACCTGCTGATCTTGGGTTCACCAGCCCCTGAAAGCCTCTATCCTGATCCACAAACTTGGGACGTTCCAGCCTCAACAATTGCGTGACCTGTTTCCTTGATATAAATCTCTCTCTCTCTCTACGCTTTACTGGTTTTGCTTCTCTAGAGAACCCAACCTAAGACATTTGGTACCGAGAGTGGTTCTAGAGAAACAAAATTGTGAAGATGAGCTTTCTAAATTGGTTCTCCAGTCTGGTTAGTCTTAAAGATGTTGATGACTCTGCTTCCAGTAGTAAAGAAGGCACTGCTAATCCTTGGCGTGAGGTGACAATTCAAATATGCTGAATATCACCACCAATAGATCAGGTATTGGTGAAAAGCGAGGCTCTGGGTGATTGCATATATGATTTTTTCCTACAATTTTGTCATAATGATAAGTATAAGGAAGCTGGTTGGTTGGTCCTACTTTCACTAGACAAACTGGTGAAAGAAAGAGATGCACTCAGGGCATCAGAGTCAAAGCTCAAGTGCTGCATAAATGATCTGAAAGCTTTCACTTGTGCTTTGAAAAAAAGCCCTATTTCTTGTAGTAACAGAGCAGATATTGCCGAAAGCCAAGCCCAGAGTCTTACTGTAAGAGTGGCTTAACTACAACACCAGCTCAATTGCCAACCTCAAGAGGTGTCTGAAGTTAAAGTAGGGGCATTGATTGGGAAGAAATGGGGTCCTGAAACTTGGGATGGGGACATATGGGCAGATAATCAGAAAGCTGGAGACACTGAGCCCCTAAATTCCATTGAATCACTCCTGCCGAAAGAACCACTCCCATCTGAAGAGATTACTTCATGTTTGTCTGCTACACCACCCTGCCCAGAAAAACCATTAGCCCCTCCACTCCCATCTAATGAGATTAGCACTAGCCCATCTGCCTCTAAAGAGCCCTTGGCTGAGTCATTGCCTGGGGCATCGCCTGAGGCAGATGCTTTACAAGACAATACTGAATGCTTTCAAAACAATTCCACACTGATTCTGGCTTCTAGACCTATAAAAAAAAAAAGACCTATAGCTAGCCTGAAGTTCCAGTGAGCCCCAAAAGGTGAAGTACAAAGTGTGACCCAGAAGGAGGTATGCTACACTTTAAAAGAGCTCCTTGACTTTTCTAATATGTACAAAACAGAAACTTGGAGAATATGTGTGGGAATGACTATTAAGGGTGTGGGATAATGGTGCAAGGAACATAAAAATAGATCCAGTCTGAGTTTATTGATATGGGTCCACTAAGCACAGATTCTTCATTCAATGTTTCAGCTTGAGAAGTTAAGAAAGGATCTAATAGATTATTTGGTAGGGTCACTGAAGCACGGATTACTCAGTGGCCTACACTAAATCAAGTTGATATACCAGACCTGCCTTGGTATACTGTAGAAAAAGCTATCCAAAGGCTTAGAGAAATTGGCATGCTAGAGTGGATTTATCAGGTTAGACCCACAGACTCACACATAGAATGCCCAAAGGACACAGCTTTTATTACAGCTGTAAGAAACAAATTTATGAAGGGAGCTCCAGGCCCCTTGAAGACTGCTGTGATTGCTATTTTATGTAAATCAGATTTGACAGTGGGAAAGGCCCTAACTGAATTAAGACACATAACTACAATGGGGCTGATTGGACCCTGCGGTAGTAGGGACCAGGTGGTGGCATTCAACTGACAAAGACAAGGTGGGCGTGGTTACAGTAATGAACAGCGGAGTCAAAGCACTAATCAGAATAGTCCGACTTGTATGGACTTATGGTGTTGGCTATTCAGTCATGGTGTCCCTAGGCTGAAATAGATAGGAAATCTACTAAATATTTACTTATCTGTACAAATGGATGAATTCTAGGTCAGGTGAACAGCAGTCTAACTCGAATTGCCAGATTAGAGAGTCCTGGTCCCTCAATCAATTCCCAGACTTGAGCGAGTTTAGACCCACAACCCTTTGACTGAAGGGGGAGGTTGGGTCCCCTTGAGGAAGGACTCCAATACACTGCCAAAAATTTATACTGTTAGTCTCTCTCCCAGCCTTCCCCAAAGGGATCTATGGTCCTTTACAAGAGTGACTTTTCATTGGAGAAAAGGAAAAAATCAGACTTTTTGGGGATTACTGGATACTGGCTCTGAACTGACACTAATTCCAAGAGACCCAAAACAACACTGTGGCCCACCAGTCAGAATGGGAGCATATGTCTTGGCTCACGTCCATCTCACAGTAGGTCCAGTAGGTCCCCGAGCCCAACCTGTAGTGATTTCCCCAGTTCCAGAATGCATAATTGGAATAGATATACACAGCCACTGGCAGAACACCCACACTGGATTCCTGACAACTGAAGTAAGGGCTATTATGGTAGGAAAAGCCAAGTGGAAGCCATTAGAACTGCCCCTTCCCAGGAAAATAGTAAACCAAAAGCATTACTGTATTCTTGGAGGAATTGCAGAAATTACTGCCACCATCAAGGACTTGAAGTATGCAGGGGTGGTGATTCCCACCATATCCTCATTCAGCGCGCCTATTTGGCCTGTACAAAAAAACAGATGGATCTTGGAGAATGACAGTAGGTTATCGAAAACTTAACCAGGTGGTGACTCCAACTGCAGCTGCTGTTACAGGTGTAGTTTCATTGCTTGAGCAAATTAATACATCTCCTGGTACCTGGTATGCAGCTATTGATATGGCTAATGTCTTTTTCTCCATACTTGTTTCAAAGGACCACCAGAAGCAGTTTGTCTTCAGCCAGTGATACACCTTCACTTGCCTACCTCAGGGCTACATCAACTCTCCAGCCCTGTGTCATAATTTAGTCCCCAGGGACCTTGGTCATCTTTTCATTCCACAAGACATCATGCTGGTCCATTGAGTTGATGACATTATGCTGATTGGACCTAGTAAGGAAGAAGTGTGAGTGATTCTGGACTTCTTGTTAAAACATTTGTGTGCTAAAGGGTAGGAAATTAATCCCACAAAAATTCAGGCACCTTCCACTTCAGTGAAATTTCCACAGGTCCACTGGTGTGGGATAAGCTATTGCATCTGGCTACTCCTACAAAAAAAGGAGGCACAATGCCTAGTGGGCCTCTTTGGATTTTGGAGGCAACATGTTTCTCATTTGAATGTGCTACTCTGGCCTATTTATCAAGTGATTTGAAAAGCTGCTAGTTTTGAGTGGGACCAGAACAAGAGAAGGCTCTTTAACAGGTTCAGGCTTCTGTGCAAGCCTCTCTGCCGCTTTAGCCATATGATTCAGCTGATCCAATGGTACTTGAAGTGTCTGTGGTAAACAGATGTTGTTTGGAGTCTTTGGCAGGCCCCTATTGGTGAATCACAATGCAGACTCTTAGGATTTCGGAGCAAAGACCTGCCATCCTCTGTAGATAACTACTCTCCTTTTGAGAAACAGCTTTTGGCTTGTTACTGGACCTTAGTAGAGACTGAATGCTTAACCATGGGGCACCAAGTCACCATGCAGCCTGAGCGGCCCATCGTGAACTGGGTGTGGTCTGACCCACAGAGTCATAAAGTTGGACGTGCACAGCAGCACTCCATCATTAAATGGAAGTGGTATATACGAGACCGGGCCTGAGCAGTACCTGAAGGCACAAGTAAGTTTCACGAGGAAGCGGCCAAAATGCCCATGGTCTCCACTCCTGTCACATTGTCTTCTATCTCCCAGTCTGTGCCTATGGTCTCATGGGAAGTTCCTTATTATCTGATGACCGAAGAAGAGAAGATTCGTGCCTGGTTTCCAGATGGTTCTGCACGACATGCAGGCACCACTTGAAAGTGGACAGTGGCAGCACTACAGCCCTTTCTTGCACCTCCCTGAAGGATAGCGGTGAAGGGAAATCCTCCCAATGGGCGGACCTTCTAGCATTGCATCTGGTTGTTCACTTTCCTTGGGAGGAGAAATGGCCAGATGTGTGATTGTATATGATTCATGGCCTGTGGCCAGTGGTTTGGCTGGATGGTCAGGGACATGGATGGAACATGATTTGAAAATTGGAGACAAGGATTTATGGTAAAGAGTTATGTGGGATAGATCTCTCTGAATGTGCCAAAGAAGTGAAGATATTTTTGTCTCATGCGAATGCTCACCAAAGAGTGACCTCAGCAGAGGATGATTTTAACAATCAAGTGGATAAGGTGATGCGTTCTGTGGAAACCAGTCATCCTCCTACCCCAGCTACTTCTGTCATTGCTCAAGGGGCTCATGAACAAAGTGGCCATGGTGGCCAGGATGGACATCATGCATGGGCACAGCACCACAGGCTTCCACTCACCAAGGCTGACTTGGCTACAGCCACTGCTGAGTGCCCAATCTGCTAGCAGCAGAGACCAACCCTGAGTCCCCAATATGGCACCATCTCTTGAGGTAGTCAGCCAGCAACCTGGTGGTAAATTGATTACATTGGAACACTTCCATCATGGAAAGGGCAGCTTTTTGTCCTTACTGGAACAGAGACTCTGGGTGTGGATTTGCCTTCTCTGCGTGCAACGCTTCTGCCAAAAGTACTATCCATGGACTTACAAAATGTCTTATCCACCGTCATGGTATCCCATACAGCATTGCCTCTGACCAAGAACTCACTTCACAGCAAATGAACTGCGGCAGTGGGCCCATGCTCATGGAATTCACTGTTCTTACCATGTTTCCCATCATCCTGAAGCAGGTGGCTCGATGGAATGATGGAATGGCCTCCTAAAGACACAATTACAGTGCCGGCTAGGTGGCAATACCTTGCAGGGTTGGTGCAATGTTCTACAAGAGGCTGCATGTGCTCTAAACCATCATCCAATATATGGTGCTGTTACTCTCATAGCCAGGATTCATGAGTCCAGGAATCCAGGAGTGGAAATGGGAGTGGCACCACTCACTATTACCCCTAGTGACCCACTTGCAAGATTTTTGCTTCCTGTCCTCGTGACCTTATGCTCTACAGGTCTAGAGGCCTTAGTTCCAAAGGGAGGAATACTCCCACATGGAGACACATCACTGACTCCATTGAACTGGAAGCTAAGAATGCCACCTGGCCACTTTGGGCTCCTTATGCCTCTGGATCAACAGGCAAAGAAGGAAGTTGCCATACTGGCTGGTGTGATTGATCCTGATTACCAAGAGGAAATTGGATTGAAATTACATAATGGAGGTAAAGAATAGTATGTCTAGAATGCAGGAGATCCCTTAGGGCATCTCTTAGTGCTACAATTTCTTGTGATTAAAGTCAACAGAAAACTACAGTAACCCAATTCCGACATGACTACTAGTGGCACAGATCCTTCAGGAATGAAAGTTTGGCTCACCCCATCAGGCAAAGAACCGCGACCTGCTGAGGTGCTTGCTGAGGGCAAAGGGAATATGGAATGGGTGGTGGAAGAAATAATTGTATGTGTGCATCAAATATTTTTGTTTTCTTCACTTATAAAATATAAGACGTAAACGGGATTAGTGTGTTTTCGTTTGTAGTTGTATTATGTTAGGCACAAGTATGACTTTGTAATTGTCTTTATTCAAATATTATGTATAGTTTGGGGAGATGTGTGTAGGTGCCAAGTTAACAAGGGGTATACTGTGATGGTTAAGATTGTGTGTCAACTTGGCTGGGCTATGATTCTCGGTGTTTTGGCAGTTTTATAATGATGTGATCACTTCCCTGTTGAAATTTGATATGTGATCACCCCCATGATGGAATCTGCTGAGTGGTATCAGCAGGAGCAGAGCCTGGGGCAGCTCACCACCCCCTCAGCCTTCATCTCTCCACCCTCTGCCACCTACTTCCTTCCTGCTTGCCTTGCCAATGTTTTTGGCTTGCTCTGGAAACTGCAAGTGCCTCTTGTTCCTCTGACCTCTGGTTCTTGGGGCTTGAGCTAGCAGCTTACCCGTATATCTTGAGATTCATCAATCTTCACAGCCTGTGGGCAAGAGTTCTCTCTCTGACCTGCAGATCTTGGGTTCGCCAGCCCCTGCAGCTACGTGAATCAGGAGAAGCCTCTATCCTGATCCACATACCTGGGAAGTTCCAGCCTCTACAATCGCGTGAGCTGTTTCCTTGATATAAATCTCTCTCTCTCTCTCTATATATATATTTATACACTTTACTGGTTTTGCTTTTCTAGAGAACCCAGCCTAAGACACCAGCCAATACAGTACCTCTCTTCTTTGCCTTCTGATCCTTAGACATGAGGATCCCAAAGTTGCCTAATGCCATTCTTAACTTCCAGTTCAATGTATTTAGTGTTGTCTCTCTCGGTGGGAGCATTCGTCCCTTTGGAATTAATACCTTTAGATTTGCAGAATATAGGGTCACGGGAAAAGGAAGCACCAATTTTGTGAGTGGGTCACTAAGGGTAATAAGGAGTGGTGCCACTCCCATTTCCACCCCTTGATTCCTGGACCCATGAATCCTAGCTATGGGAGAAATAGCAACATATACTGGACTCTGGTTTAAAGCGCATAAAGCCTCCTGGAGAACATTGCTCCAATCGTGCAAGGTATTGCCACCTAGCTGGTGCCATAACTGTGACTTTAGAAGGCCATTCTCTAGTTCTGTCAGGCCAGCTGTTTCAGGACGATGGGAAATATGGGAATATGGTAAGATCAGACATTTCCATGAGCATGGGCCCACTGCCACACTTCATTTGCTGTGATATGAGTCCCTTGATCCATGGCAATGCTGTGTGGGGTATCATGACATTGGGTAAGGCATTCTGTAAGTGTATGGATGGTAGTTTTGGCAGAAGCATTGTGCGCAGAGAAGACAAACGTGTATCCAGAGTAAGTGTCTATTTCTATAAGAACATAAAAATGCCCTTTCCATGATAGAAGTGGTCAAATGTAATCAACTTGCTACTAGGCTGCTGGCTGGTCACCTCAAGGAATGGTGCCATATTGGGGACTCAGCATTGGTCTCTGCTGTTGGCAGATTGGGCCCTCAGCAGTGGCTGCAGCCAAGTTGGCCTTGGTGAGTGGAAGTCCATGTTGCTGAGCCCAGGCATAACCTCCATTCCTGCCACCATGGTCCCTTTGTTCATAAGCCCATTGAGCAATGATGGGAGTAATTGGGGAAAGAAGATGACTGGTTTCCACAGAACACATCATCCTATCCAACTGAATGTTAAAATTCCCTTCTGCTGAGGTCACCCTTTGATGAACATTCACATGAGACACAAATATCTTCACTTCTTTGGCCTATTCAGAGAGGTCTGTTCACATAGCTATTCCCCATATCTTCTAGTCTCCTATATTCCAATTACGTTCCTTCCAAGTCACTGACCAGCCCATCAAACCAATTGCCACAACCCATGAATCAGTACACATGTCTGGCCATGTCTCCTTCCAAGGAAAGTGAACAACCAGGTGAACTGCTTGGAGTTCTGCCCATTGAGAGGATTTCTTTTGACACTGTCCTTCAGGGAGGTCCCAGAAGGGAGCTGCAGTGGTGCCGTCATCACCTTGTGTGTGGTGACTGCATGTCATGCAAAACCGTCTGTCAACCAGGCACAAGTTTTCTCTTCCTCAGTCAACTGATCACAAGAAACACCCCATAAGGCCATAGGTACAGACTGGGAGAGGAAAGGTAATGTGACAGGAGTAGAGAACGTGGGCATTTGAGCCCCCACCTCATGTAACTTATTTATGCCTTCTGGTACTATTCGTGCCCTATCTTGCATATACCACTTCCATTTAATGATGGAGTGCAGCTGTGCATGTTCAACTTTATGGCTCTGTGGGTCAACAACACCCAGTTAATGATGGGAAGCTCAGCCCACATGGTGACTAGGTGGCCCATAATTGAGCATTCAGTCTCTACTAAGGTCCAGGAAAAAGCCAAAAGCTGTTTCTCAAAAGGAGAGTAGTTATCTGCAGAGGATGGCAGGGCTTTGCTCCAAAATTCTAAGATTCTGTGGCGTGATTCACCAATAGGGGGCTGCCAAAGACTCCAAACAACATCTCTGTTTACCACAGACACTTCAAGTACCCTTGGATCAGCTGGATCATATGGCCCAAGTGGCAGAGTGGCTTGCAGAGCAGCCTGAACCTGTTAAAGAGCCTTCTCTTGTTCTGGTCCCACTCAAAACTAGCAGCTTTTTGAGTCACTTGATAAATAGGTCAGAGTAGCACACCCAAGTGAGGGATATGTTGCATCCAATATTTGAAGTGGCCCACAAGTATCGTGCCTCCTTTTTTGTTGTGGAGAGGCCAGATGCAATGACTTATCCTTCACTTTAGAAGGAATGTGTTGACATGCCCTCACCACTGGACTTCTAGAAATTCACTGAAGTGGAAGGCGCCTGAAATTTTTGGGGATTAATTTCCCACCCTCTAGCATGCAAATGTTTTACCAATTAGTCCAGAGTCAGTCACATCTCTTTTTCACCAGGAACAATCAACATAAAGTCATCAATTAATGGACCAGTGTGACGTCCTTTGGAAGGGAAAGGTGATCAAGGTCCCTGCAGACTACATTATGACATAGGGCTGGAGAGTTGATATATCACTGAGGTAGGACACTGAAGGTGTATTGCTGGCCTTGCCAGCTGAAAGCAAACTGCTTCTGGTGGTCTTTTGAAACAGGTAGGGAGAAAAAAGCATTGGCCCAATCCATAGCTGCATACCAGCTACCAGGAGATGTAGTAATTTGCTCAAGCAATGAAACCACATCTGGAACAGCAGCTGCAATTGGAGTCACCACTTGGTTAAGTTTATAATAATCCACTGTTGTTCTCCAAGATCCATCATATTTTTTTGCACAGGCCAAATAGGCAAGTTGAATGGGGATGTGGTGGGAATCATGACTCCTGCATTCTTCAAGTTCTTAATAGTGGCACTAGTCCCTTCAATCCCTTCATGAATGCTGTATTGCTTTTGGTTTAGTATTCCCCTATGTAGGGGAAGTTCTAAAGGCTTCCACTTGGCTTTTCCTACCATCGTAACCTTTACTCCACTTTTCAAAGATCCAATGTGGGTGTTCTGCCAGTTGTTGAGTATATCTATTCCAATTATGTGCTCTAGAACTGGGATAATCACTACAGGAGGGTTTTGGGGACTCACTGGATCCACTGTGAAATGAACCTTAGCTAAGACTCCATTAACTACCTTATCTCTGTACACTCCTATCCTGACTGGTGTGCCACAGTGGTGTTTTGTGTCTCCTGGAATTAGCATCAGTTCAGAGCTAGTGCCCGATAATCTCCCAAAAGTCTGGTGATGTCTATTTTCCCAATGAACAGTCACTCTTGTAAAAGGCCATAGATCCCTTTGGGGAAGGCTGGTAGCAAGATTAACGGTGTACATTTTTGGACGTATAAAGGCATCCTTTCTCAAGGGTAACCAGTCTCCCCTTCATTCAAGAGGCTGTGGGTCTCTAAACTCACTATATCTGGGAATTGATTGAGGGGCCAAGACTGTCTATTCTGGAGATTCCAGTTAGATTGCCACTCAATGACCTAGAATTCTTCTGCTTGTACAGATCAGGTAAATATTTAGTAGGTTTTTCATCTAGTTCTCTCCTAGGAACACTGGGAATAATTATCCAACACCATAAGTCCATACAATTCAGGCTATTCTGATTACTGCTTTGACTCCACTGTCCATTACATTAACCACTCTCACCTTTTTTTTGTCAACTGGGCACCACCACTTGGGCCCTACTACCACAGAGTCCAATAAGCCCCATTGTATTTAAGTATCTTAATTCAGTCAGGCAGTTCCCATTCTCAAATCTGACTTACATAAAATAGCAATCACAGCCGTCTTCAGGGATGCTGGTGCTCCCTTCATATATTTGTTCCTCAACGTTGTGGTAAAAGCTGTGTCCTCTGGGCACTCCATGTGTGAGTCAGTGGGTCTAACCTGATAAATACACTCTAACATGCCAATTTCCCTAAGCCTTTGGATACCTTCTTCTACAGTATACCAAGGTAAGTCTGGTAGATCAACTTCATTTAATGTAGGGCCTTGCGTAATCTGTCCTTCAGTGACCCAATCAGATAAAGTATTAGATCCTTTCCTAACTCTTGAGCTGAAACTTTGAATGAAGGATCAGTGCTTAGTGGGCCCATATCAATAAATAAATGCTGATCCAACTTTATGTTCCTTGCACAATTGTTGTTAGGTGCCCTCGAGGTGGTTGCGACTCATAGCGATGCTATGCACAACAGAACAAAACACTGCCCGGTCCTGTGACATCATTACAATCATTGTTATGCTTGAATTTATTGTTGCAGCCACTGTGTAAATCCACCTTATTGAGGGTCTTCCTCTTTTCTGCTGACCCCTTACTTTGCCAAGCATGATGTCCTTCTCCAGGGACTGATCCCGCCTGACAACATGTCCATCCTTGCTTCTAAGGAGCATTCTAGTTTTACTTCTTCTAAGACGGATTTGTTCGTTCTTTTGGCAGTCCATGGTATATTCAACATTCTTCGCCAACAGCACAATTCAAAGGCATCAACTCTTCTTCAGTCTTCAGTCTTCCTTATTCGTTGTCCAGCTTTCACACGCATACGATGTGATTGAAAATACCATGGCTTGGGTCAGGCTCACCTTAGTCTTCAGGGTGACATCCTTGCACTTCAACACCTTGAAGAGGTCCTTTGCAGCAGATTTCCCCAATGCAGTGTATCTTTTGATTTCTTGACTGCTGCTTCCGTGGGTGTTTATTATGGATCCAAGTAAAATGAAATACTTGACAGCTTCAATCTTTTCTCCATTTACCATGATGTTGCTCATTGGTCCAGTTGTGAGGATTTTTGTTTTCTTTATGTTGAGGTGCAATCCATAATGAAGGCTGTGGTCTTTGATCTTCATTAGTGACTGCTTCAAGTCCTTTTCACTTTCAGCAAGCAAGGTTGTGTCATCTGCATAATGCAGGGTGTTAATGAGTCTTCCCCCAATCATGACGCCCCATTCTTCTTCATATACTTCAGCTTTTTGGATTATTTGCTCAGCATACAGATTGACTAGGTGTGGTGAAATGATACAACCCCTACGCACACCTTTCCTGACTTAAAACCAATCAGTATCCCCTTGTTATGTCCAAACAACTGCCTCTTGATCTATGTAAAGGTTCCTCATGGGCACAATTAAGTGTTCCGGAAATCCCATTCTTCTCAATGTTATCCATAATTTGTTATGATCCACAACGTCGAGTGCCTTTGCATAGTCAATAAAACACAGGTAAACACCCTTCTGGTATTCTCTGCTCTCTGCCAGAATCCATCTGTCCACGTGTCTGCCAGTTTGTCATACTGTGGCGGCTTGCATGCTGCTGTCATGCTGGAAGCTATGCCACCGGTATTGAGATACCAGCAGGGTCACCCATGGAGAACAGGTTTCAGCTGAGTTTCCAGACTAAGACAAGCTAGGAAGAAGGACTCGGCAGTCTACTTCTGAATAGCATTAGCCAGTGAAAACCTTATGAATAGCAGCAGAACATTGTCTGATATAGTGCCGGAAGATGAGCCCCCCAGGTTGGAAGGCACTCAAAAGATGACTGGGGAAGAGCGCCTCCTCAAAGCAGAGTCAACCTTAATGACGTGGATGCAGGAAAACTTTCAGGATCTTCATTTACTGATGTGGTGTGAGTCAAAATGAGAAGAAACAGCTGCAAACATCCATTAATAATTGGAACATGGAATGTACAAAGGATGAATACAGGAATATTGGAAATCATCAAAAATGAAATGGAACGCATAAACATCAATATCCTAGGCATTGGTGAGCTGAAATGGACTGGTATTGGCCATTTTGAATCAGACAATCATATAGTTTACTGTGCTGGGAATGACAACTCGAAGAGGAATGGTGTTGCCTTCATTGTCAAAAAGAACATTTCAAGATCTAACCTGAAGTACAATGCTGTCAGTGATAGGACAATATCTACACGCTTACAAGGAAGACCAGATAATGAGACTATTATTCAAATTTACACCTCAACCATTAGGGCCAAGATGAAGAAATAGAAGGTTTTTATCAGTTGCTGCAGTCGGAAATTGATCAAACATGCAATCAAGATGCATTGATAATTTCTGGTGATTGGAATGCAAAAGCTGAAAACAAAGAAGAAGGATCAGTACCTGGAAAATATGGCCTTGGTGATAGAAACAATGCTGGAGGTTGAATGATAGAATTTTGCAAGGCCAATGACTTCTTCATTGCAAATACCTTCTTTCACCAACATAAACAGTGATTATACACATGGACCTTGCCAGATGGAACACACAGAAATCAAATGAACTATATGTGTAGAAAGAGACGATGGAAAAACTCAATATCATCAGTCAGAACAAGGCCAGGGGCCGACTGTGGAACAGACTATCAATTGCTCATGTGCAAGTTCAAGCCGAAAATGAAGAAAATCAGAGCCAGTCCACAAGAGCCAAAATATGACCTTGAGTATATCCAACTTGAATTTAGAGGCCATCTCAAGAATAGATTTGACGCATTGAACACTAGTGACCGAAGACCAGATGAGTTGTGGGATGACGTCAAGGACATCATCCATGAAGAAAGCAAGAGGTCATTGAAAAGACAGGAAAGAAAGAAAAGCCCAAGATGGATGTCAGAGGAGACTCTGAAACTTGCTCTTGAGCGTCGAGCAGCTAAAGCAAAAGGAAGAATTGATGAAGTAAAAGAACTGAGCAGAAGATTTCAAAGAGCCTCTCGAGAAGACAAAGTAAAGTATTATAATGATATGTGCAAAGAGCTGTAGATGGAAAACCAAAAGGGAAGAACATGCTCAGCATTTCTCAAGCTGAAAGAACTGAAGAAAAAATTCAAGCCTCGAGTTGCAATAGTGAAGGATTCCATGGGGAAAATATTAAAGGACTTTGGAAGCATCAAAAGAAGCTGGAAGGAATACACACAGTCATTACACCAAAAAGAATTAGTCGATATTCAACCATTTCAAGAGGTGGCATATGATCAGGAACCGATGATACTGAAGGAAGAAGTCCAAGCTGCTCTGAAGACATTGGCAAAAAACAAGGCTCCAGGAATTGATGGAATAGCAATTGAGATGTTTCAACAGACAGATGCAGCGCTGGAGGTGCTCACTCGTCTATGCCAAGAAATATGGGTGACAGCTTCCTGGTCAACTGATTGGAAGAGATCCATATTTATGCTATTCCCAAGAAAGGTGATCCAACCGAATGTGGAAATTATAGAACAATATCATTAATATCACATGCAACCAAAATTTTCCTGAAGATTATTCAAAAATGGCTGCAGCAGTATATCAACAGGGAACTGCCAGAAATTCAAGCCGGTTTCAGAAGAGGACGTGGAACCAGGGATATCATTGCTGATGTCAGATGGATCCTGGCTGAAAGCAGAGAATACCAGAAGGATGTTTACCTGTGTTTTATTGACTATGCAAAGGCATTCAACTGTGTGGATCATAACAAACTATGGATAACACTGAAGAATGGGAATTCCAGAACACTTAACTGTGCTCATGAGGAACCTTTACATAGATCAAGAAGTAGTAGTTCAGACAGAACAAGGGGATACTGATTGATTTAAAGTTAGGAAAGGCGTGTGTCAGGGTTGTATTCTTTCACCATACCTATTTAATCTCTATGCTGAACAGATAATATGCGAAGCTGGACTATATGAAGAAGAACGGGGCCCCAGGAATGGAGGAAGACTTATTAACAACCTGTGTTATGCGGATGATACAACCTTGCTTGCTGAAAGTGAAGAGGACTTAAAGCACTTACTAATGAAGATCAAAGACCACAGCCTTCAGTACGGATTACACCTCAACATAAAGAAAACAAAAATCCTCACAACTGGACCAAGGAGCAACATCATGATAAATGGAGAAAAAACTGAAGTTGTCAAGGATTTCATTTTACTTGGACCCACAATCAACACCCACGGAAGCAGCAGTCAAGAAATCAAAAGATGCATTGCATTGGGCAAATCTGCTGCAAAGGACCTCTTCAAAGTGTGGAAGAGCAAAGATGTCACCCTGAAGACTAAGGTGTGCCTGACCCAAGCCATGGTATTTTCAATTACATCATATGCATGTGAAAACTGGACAATGAATAAGGAAGACCGAAGAAGAGTTGACACCTTTGAATTGTGGTGTTGGTGAAGAATATTGAATATACTATGACTGCCAAAAGAATGAACAAATGTGTCTTAGAAGAAATGCAGCCAGAATGCTCCTTAGAGGCAAGAATGGCGAGACTGCGTCTTACATACTTTGGACATGTTTTCAGGAGGGATCAGTCTCTGGAGAAGGACATCATGCTTGGCAGAGTACAGGGTCGGCAGAAAAGAGGAAGACCCTCAACGAGGTGGATTGACACAGTGGCTGCAACAATGAGCTCAAGCATAACAATGATTGTAAGGATGGCGCAGGATCGGGCAGTGTTTCGTTCTGTTGTGCATAGGGTTACTATGAGTCGGAACTGACTCTAAGCCACCTAACAACAACAAGAACAGAACCACTGTTGGTACCAAAGGTCTTAGGCTGGGTTCTCTAGAGAAGCAAAACCAGTGAACATACATATATATACATATGTATGTATGTGTGTATATATATATATACATATATATGTTGTTGCAGTCAAGTCAGTTCCGACTCATAGTGACCCTATAGGACAGAGTAGAACTGCCCCATAGAGTTTCCAAGGAACTCCTGGTGGATTTGAATGGCCGACCTTTTGTTTAGCAGCTGTAGCTCTATGCCAACAGGGTTTGCAAGGATGGCAAGAGTATGTCTTACATACTTTGGACTTGTTGTCAGGAGGAGTCAGTCCCTGGAGAAGGACATCATGCTTGGCAAAATACAGTGTCAGTGGAAAAGAAGAAGACTCTCAACGAGACGGATTGACACAGTGGCTGCAACAATGGGCTCAAGCATAAAGACCATTGTGAGCATGGTGCAGGACCAGGCAGTGTTTCGTTCTATGGTACTTAGGGTCTCTATGAGTTGGAACTGACTCTACGGCACCCAACAACAACAACAATCTTATATATATATATATATATATGCATGTGTATGTGCATGTATACATATATATATCTATATGCATGTGTATATGCATGTATATATATATATATATATACACGTATGTATGAATATATGGATCCTTGGTGGCACAGTGGTTAAGAGCTCAGCTGCTAGCCAAAAGGTCGGCAGTTTGAATCCATCAGTCACTCCTTGGGAACCCTGTGGGGCAGTTCTACTCTGTCCAATAGGGTTGCCATGAGTCAGAATTGACTCCACGGCAGCGGATTTTTAAAATATCTATGTATTTTTTTTTTTTTATGTATAGACAAATATTTGTCTATGTCTATGTATATATGTATGTTCATATGTATATATATAGAGAGAGAGAAAGAGAGAGTAGATTTATCTCAAGGGAATGGTTCACATGGTTGTAGAGGCTGGCAAGTCCCAAGTCCACAGGTCAGGCATCAGGCTGGATTTTTCTCCTGACTCATATAGCTTCAGGGTCTGATGAATCCAAGAATGGCAGGTCATATGGTAGGGCCCTGGCTCACAGGCTGTGGAGGCTAACGCATCCCTAGATTGGCAGTTAAGCTGCTAGCTCAAGTACCTTGAACCAGAGTTCAGATGATGTTGAGCCAGATGCAGAATCCAGAGGGAAAGTCTTGCTGGAACATCCATTTTTATACTGGAGGCAGGCCACACCTCCAAGGAAGTCCCTTTTGAACTTATTGTCTGCTCATAGCAGATGTCATTGTGGAGTTGATTACATCGTTACATACCTACCAAATTACATCATACATGACTGTCAAACTGCACTGTAACTTCCAAACCACTGAGAATCATGGCCCAGCCAAACTGACACACAACCTTAACCATTGCACTCCCTACGAAAGTAAAGTCAGAGAGACCATGGCTAATCCATGTGGCAGGAGTTCCAGGACTAAAACATTGTATTCAATGTCTAACATGGTTTTTGGAAAGGGTGCAGTGCCAACCACAGTCAGATATGAAAGCCACTGTAGGCACTTGTATCAGAGTCAAGACAGGAAAAAATAAACAACTCTTTCTATGGGGTCAAACAGAGCAACAATTGTGAGGATGGTGCAGGACCAGACAATGTTTCATTCTGTTGTACATAGGAGTCATAACCAACTCGACAACACCTAACAACAACATACATTTAAAACAGAGGAAATTGAACATAAGGAACTGATAACACAGGTTATGGAAGAGCTGAAAAGCCAAACAGGAGGTGGCACAACAGGAAGCCTCTACCATCCCTAGCAATGGATGTACACAAAAATAAGGAAGAGGTAAATACAAGGCCAGCTTGTGGGATTTGGGATCATGACGGAGGAGACGTCCAGTGGGGCGCCGAATCTATGGAGGAAGATGTAGCCACTGACAGAAAATCGCCCCCGAAGGGAAAAGGGGGAGAAATACCCTGGCTTATACTTCTTTCCATACTTCAATCTTCTGCCAGTGTTTCTTATTAATCAAAACCATTTGGCAAGGACATTTGAGTAGCATCATTTATATAAGAAGAGCAGGGAATGAATCTGAAAGCGAACAGGTAATGCCTAGCATAGCATTCATTATCACCAAGACGCTCTATACTTCCTCTTATTCTATACTTCCTCTTAACTGACCAGACCTTGCACTCCTCCTCTCTTTTCATCCAGCCTGAACCCTTCTGCTGTGCCCTCTGGAACTCACACTCTGTGATTAGCAAAATCCTCCATATATATCATTAACCTCTTCTTGAAACATTCCTTTAACCTCCTGCTGTAATTACAATCTAGATTCCTGGATGGCACAAACAGTTTGCGCTTAATTACTAACCTAAAGGCTGACAGTTCGAACCCACCAAGTGGAGTGTGAAGAAAGACCTGGCGATCTACTTCTGTAAAGATTACAGTCAAGAAAACCCTATGGAGCAGTTCTACTCTGTACGTAACATACAGGGTCACCATGAGTCCGAATCACCTCCATGGCAACTGGTTTTGTGTGATTTGGTAACTACAATCTAGATGGCCCCTCAGGATAGCACTTCTTCCATGAGTGGCTTTTCTTTCATACTCTATACATCAGGAATGTGAGGTAGGTGTCCTTCTTGCTCTCCATTTTCACTTACAGGCCATTACTCACCAATCTTTGTATAAAAATGTTTGCTCATGAAACTCCTGCCATCAATAATACCACCCCTCTCCCTTCTCACTGCTGTCAGTTAGCAGCATCCCAGTAGTTGCCCCTGCACCTTCACCTATATTCATTAAAGACATTGGCATCTGGCTCACTCTATAACTTGTGTTGCTTTTAGCAGCACATAACAGAAAAGCCCTAACCCGACTGTTTTAAACAATAAAGAACATGTATTTTCTTATCCATAATAAGAACTCTAGTGACAGGGAAGGTTCCAGACTTCTTAATTCCATGGCTCTATAGTGTCATGTAGGACTTAGGATATTTCTATCTTTTTCTCTGCCATTCCTTCTAGGTATGATGCCATCCTCAGCGTATTCTCTTAGGCTGGTTTTCCTCTTGGTTGCAAGACATGCATGTAAACCTTACCTGTGTATTCTCTTACCGATAGGCAAGGAGCAGATGGAGTCAAAATTATAATCAGAAGCTTGTTTAGTGTGCATGGAATAAGAAAAAAGGGAACTAGTTGTATGATTTAAACATGTAAGAACAAATGGCCAAGAAAACCGGGAGTTTTCTTCTCCACATTAAATATGCTCGTTATCAGGGTTAAATCCCTGGGACGGGGAGGGCACCATATTCCCTGGAAAATGGCTGGAGGGAGCTGTTCATTTTTGTCTCTGGTCCTTTCTGTGTATGCATCCATAATTGAAGAACTACCCTTCTGTTTGACATATTATTTCTTAGGTATGCCTATGACTTCCATCAGGTTACAGTGAAGTCTTTCTGGCAAGGTAGCTATTCTGTCTTATTAAAGTGGCTTTGCATATCTCTGTTAATATTCAACAGTTTAACTCTCAAGGATGATCTTAGTTCTTTCATTTCCAAATCCTATAAGTGTACTTTTCTTGAGTGGGAGAAAATAGAGCAATATTTTATATCTAACTTCATAGCCTTGCTCCATCATTTAACATCTCTGAGCCACATTTTTTCTCATCTGTGAAGTGAAGATTACAAAGGTATTTACCTCATAAAGTTGTTGTGAGGATTAAATGAGAAAATACTTTGAAAGACCCTAGCACAGTGCCTGGGAGTAAATAAGAAAATACATTGAAAGCACCTAGCACAGTGCCTGGCACATAGAATGCACTCAATAAATGTTAGTTGTTATCATTATCATCACAGTACGTTCTCTTCAATTCTTTTTCACTTTAGTATCAAGGAGAGGAGTGATGTGTAAAGACCCCAAAGCAAGATAGCATGGCATATTAGAGAAACTGCAAGTAATTCAGTTTATGGTTACAGCATAAATTTCAAGGCGATGAGCAGTTATTCAAATATAAAACTGAAGAGGTAGGCAGTAACGTAGTCATGATGAAGAATTTTGACTTTATCCTGCATATATTAGGCAAGGAGGGGTACTAAAGAACTGTAATCAGAGGATACCAAGATCAGATTCCCATGTTCAAAAAATCACTCTGGCAGCAGTACATAGTGTGGATTACAGGAGCATGAGACTCAAGGCAGGGAAGCCAGTATGGAGTCTATGCAATAGCCTAGATCAGAAATCATGAGGCTCTGAGTTAAAAGGGAGGATCGGGAGGAGTTCTGGTTCCAATAATGGCAGAATATGTTGTCTCTAACTAACTTTCCCACAGATAACGACTACAAACTCTGGACAAGATAACGACTACAAACTCTGGACAAAATATTTTTTAAACTATTATTTGAAAAAACTCCAACTATTCGAACGTATTGGAAATAGAACCAAAAAAGGCAGAAACTGAAAGATATATGACCTTTAAAGATGTTAATCTCACTGGTTGAGATCCATAGCTTTTACCCCTGAAAGAAGTCCCCAGTGCTTGTATCACAAGTAAGCTGAAATTTAAGCAGAAAATTGCCTTATTTTTCATTTGAAGTGTCAGAGGACAGTGCTCAGACCTACCAGAGTGGTTGGAAATTGAGGAGAGAAGTCTGGAAAAAAGGGAACTGTGGAGAGAGCCTGAACTTCATGTGCATGGGGGGGACTTCAAGGATCTGGCAGAAAGCAACAGCTAGAAGGTTAAAAAAAAAGAGAGATTTCAGCTGCTGCCCACCCACTGCAGAGGATCTAGAGTTAAGAATTTGAGTAATGCCAAGTAAAAGGGGCTTGGTAAATATCTCAAGCTTTCCGCTGAAACCCCAGAAGGCCCTTGACTTATGAGTAAAGACTGTGTCCAAAGATGAAGGGACTTGTCCTAAGACTGAGGGCAAAATTGAAACAGATCTACCCTAACAAAGTGTAAAACCAATCCCCCATGAGTTCAGTGTTATCAACCAGTAATTTATCAACCCACTAGTACAAAAATAAACACTATTCTGAGGAAAATAAAACAATCTACCATGTCTACATTGCGTAATCCACAAGGTCAAATATAAAATTAAAAAAATTAGTAGACATAAAAAACCCAGAAAAATATGACCCAATTTCAAAAGAAAAAGCAGTCAATATAAACCAACTTGAGATAACCCATATGTTGGAATTTGTACTTTAAACTCATATGTAGGAATTGGATTTAAAGCAGTTGTCATAAATAAGAAACGAAAAGATGGCTGTAATGACCAAACAGATGGAGAATCTCAAAAAAAAAAAATTATTAAAATAAAAGAAATGGGGGCTTCTGGTCCAGATAAGATGGCATAGACCTATTTCTCCTAGACAAGATGGCATGGACTCATTTCTCCCTGTTCCTCCCTGCTAAGTACAAAGATAAACTCAGGAAATAATGCAAGAGACAATCAAAGAACTCTAAATAATGGAAAGAGAAAGGTGGAATGGCTACAGACCCCAGGACTCGAGGAAAAACATAGCAACAGGACATTTTATGATCTCTAACTCAAAAGAAGAAGGCTACCCACGCCTAGTGTCTACTGACTCCCAACCTAGTAACAGAACACAGTTCATATGGCATAGGTAGGCTCCTTTCCCTCCCCTCAATAGAATAGGAATCCCAATGATAATCCCCCAGGTGAAAAAGGAAGCATCAGCAGGGGAGATCAAATAGGAGATCCACTGACAATAAACAGCCAGGAGAAGATCTCTCTCTGTTAGACCTCACACTCCCCTGCCCCACCAAGAGAAACTGGTGGCTGAGTAGCATCAGCAAGGGGGATCTCACCACAGTGTGACCTAAGAAGCACACTTCATCCTCATGGGACACCCTGTGGAAATTCCTTCTTCCACTCAGTCATCACCTGCAGAGACCAGTGGGAGCCCCCACAGCACCAGATACAAAGTCTATGAAAATCAAATTTTCATTGGAACCAGAGTCCACAAAGGTAGAACAGGACTTGTGTGCTATATCTAAACAGGATGACTGCCTGCTAAAAAAAAAAAAAAAAATTACATAGTTCTTGGAGTATCCTAACATAATGGACAAAATGTCTAGGATACAATAAAAAAAAATCACCTGTCATAACAAGAACCAGGAAGACCATAGTGTGAATAAGGAAAGAAAATCAAACAAGGCCAACACTGAGTTGAATCAAAAGTTAGAATTATCTGACAAGAATAAAGCAGCCACCATAAAAATACTTCAACAAGCAATTACAATTTTCTTGAAACAAATGGAAAAATAGAAAATCTCATTAAAGAAATAGAAGTTATTTAAAAAAAAGAACCAAATAGAAATTATAGAACTAAAAAATACAATAACAGAAAGTAAAAACTTGATAGATTGGCTAAATAATAGAGTAGAGATGACGGAGGATAGAATCGGTAGACTTGAGGACCAGTAAATAGAACAACAGAGAACTAATAGACTTGAAAAAATTAACAGAGACTCATATACCTATGGGACAATAACAATAATCCATCGTTCATAACAACAGAGTCCCAGAAAGAAAGGAAAAACAGTATTTGAAGAAATAATGGCTGCAAACTTTCAAGAAAGTGAGCAAACCTCACAAGAGATAACCCAAAAAAAGTTCATACAGAGAGATATCGCGATTAAACTTCTGAAAACCAAAGACAAAAAAATCTTGAAAGCAGCCAGAGACAAATGACACATTACCTATATGGGAACATCAGTTCAAGTATAGCAGATTTCTCATCTGAAACCATGGAGACCACAAGGAAGTAGAACATTTTTCAAGTGCTGAAGGAAAAGAGCTATCAACTGTAAATTCTATATCTGGTGAAACTATCCTTCAGAAATAAAGACATTCTCAGGTAAAAGACAATGAAAAGACTTGTCACTAGCCCACCTCCTGTTAAAGAATAACTAAAGGAAGTTCTTCAAACAGTAAGAAAATGATAAAAGAAGAACTCTTAGAACAGCAGGAAGGAAGAAAGAACATACAATAAACCATCCTTATGAGTTTTCTAAATCATCTTTGATGATCAAAACAAAAATTAGCACCATTTGATATTCAAGGTGATGATATTTAAAAGTGGGGCTGGGAAGAAATATGAATAAATAGGAGTAAAATTTCCACACTTCACTTGAAGTGGTAAAATGTTGATACCACTTAAAGTGGTAAAATGTTGATACTACTTAAAGTGATAAAATGTTGATAAGTTATATATATATATATATATATATATATATATATATATTGCAAAGCCAAGAGAAATCAGTAAGATAACTACTCAAACTGATACACTTAAAAACAAAACAGGGAGGTGGAGCCAACATGGCACCCTAACAGATGCATTAAAGACCAGAAAAACTAAGTAAAACAAATACAAACATCAATCCTGGAACCCTAACCATAAAATGAAGAGATAAAGAACTAGATCAAACACCAAATGGAAAAAGAAAATGAAAGAAAACAGAGAATGAGGAGAGATACAGAGTAGAGGACATCTGCCGACTAACACAGGACAGCTTCACCATCTTGGAGTACAGCCAGAAATGACCTAGGACAGGGAGTAGGGGAAGGCAACTTCACAGAGTTCCCAACAAGAGACGGAGCACCTGGTAACGAGAGGAACATGTTTTCCCACTCCTCATCCTTCTGCCCTATATGCCACCCCCAGCCCTTCCTGATGGGCCATTGCTGTGCCACTCTTCTAGAGAGCCATTGGCCTGCCATCAGCCCAGGTCTGCCCCACCTCCACCTGCTGGTTCTTGCCCCACCATTTCCCCCCTTTCTTCCTTTTCTTTTTCCCTCCCACCTACCCCCATATGCCACCCCTATCCCTTCCAGACAGGCACTGTGCCACTTGGCTAGACAGCCACCAGCCTGCCGTCACTCTGGGTCTGCCCAGCTCCCACCTGCCGGCTCCTGTCCTGCCATTTTTTTCCTCCTTTTCTTCCTCACACCTAGCCCATATGCCACCCCCACCCCTTCCTGATGGGCAACACTGTGCTGATCGACTAGAGAGCTACTGACCTGTGATCACCGTGGATTCACCCCACCCCGACCTGCTGCCTCCTACCATGCCATTTTTCCCCTGTCTTCCTTTTCTTTCTCCTTCCCATCTAGCCCCATTTGCCACCCCACCAGATGACCTTCTGGTAGAAGAAAAGGCAGTGGAACTACTTGATATGGAACTAATATTTAGGGTTTTCCAAGAGATTAGGAAAGAGATCAAGGAAAACACAGACAAAACCAAGGAAAAAACAGAAAAAAATATGGAAACAGAAAAAAACATAGTCAAAATCAAGAATAACACAAAGCTATAGAAGAATTCAGAAAAATAATACAAGAAAAAAAGTCAAAATAAATAAACAATTAGAAATCATACAAAAACAGCAACTAGAAATCCAAAAGATAACTAAATTTCAGAAATGGACAACTCAATAGAAGGTTTAGAAGCAAATTGGAAACAAATAATATATCTTGCAAAACTCTCACATACGATGGTGAAATTAGGACATTCCAAGATAAACAGAAAATAAGGGATTAGTAAAAACCAAACCGAATTTACAAGAAATATTAAAAGGAGTTCTTTGGTTAGAGAACCAACAACATCAGACAACAACTGGAGTTTAGGACGCAGTACAGCATCAGTCAGATACCAACCTATGTAAGCTCAATACATATCTAGGCAAACAATGACAGGGCTCCAAAATACATAAAACAAACTCTAACAGCACTGAAAAGAGAAACAGAGTGTTCCACAATCCTAGTGACAGACTTCAACACACTGCTGTTAGTAATGGATGGGACATCCAGAAAGAAATTCAACAAAGATGCAAAAGATCTAAAGGCCAAAATCAACCAATTTTACCTCATAGATATGTATAGAACAGTCGGCCCAACAGCAGGAAAGTACACATTCTTTTCCAACACACATGGAACATTTTATAGAATAGCTAACATTTTAGGCCACAAAGCGGCCCTTAATAAAATCCCAAACAGAAATAATACAAAGCATCTTCTCTAATCCCAATGCCATGAAAGTAGAAATCAGTAACATGAAGAACAAGGAATAAAAAAATTTGAATACGTGGAAACTGAACAACACCTTACTAAAAACAACTGGCTAATGGAAGAAATCAAAGAGGGAATCAAATATTTCTTAGAATCAAATGAGAATGAAAACACATCATACCAAAAACTTTGGGACACATCAAAGGCAGTGTTCGGAGGTCAATTTATAGCAATAAACACACACATCAAAAAAGAAGAACAAGGACTTCCAGCCAACAAAGCACCATAGACAGAAGCACCACACCCTCCCTCCACAGCAAAAAAAACAAAGGCCTGAAAAACTATGTAAAACAGAGACAAACGTCATTCCTGGAACCCAAAGTGTCAAATGAAGAGATAAAGAACTCAACCAAACACCAAATGGAATAAGAAACTGACAGAGGACAGAGAGTGTGGACAGATACGTGCAGAAGTTCCTTATCAGTTAATGCAGAAGGGATTCGCCCTCTTGGACTCCTGTCAGAGATTGGCTGACAGGGAGCACGGGAAAGCAACTTCACGGAGCTCCCAGCAGGAGGCAGAACACCTGGGAACCAGTGATACACACTTCCCCGCCCTCCATCTTCTCCCTGCTGCTCTACCTCTGAGCTTCCTGGCTGGCTGTGGTGGCTTGGCTGGCCGGGAAGCGCAGTGTCTGTGCCACTTGGATTCACCCCACCCACATTGTAAATCAGAAAAAAATTTTTTTTTTTTTTTAGATCAGAGGACAGGGAATACAGGAAAGTAGCTTCACAAAGCTCCCAGCAGGAGACAGAGGACCCAGTAAGGAGTGATATACACTTTTTTTATCTCCACCATTCTTCCCCTCACCCTTTGGCCTCCTCTGCTTCCCGCCAGCTGCAGTCACTTGGACAGGAGGCAATTGATTCCACCCCAAGCAGCTTGGATGCACCTCACCCACACTGGCCGGGTCCCTGAGCTGGTGTAACTTCTTTCTGTCTCTTTTGGTTTCTTCCATGCCACCCACCACCTACCCCTCCTTTCTTTCAAACACCTGGCTCTGTGTGCCATCTTTGCTTCTTCTGGAAAGGCTGTGAAGCCCCGCTTGACTGGGAAACCACTCCCCTGGCCCACGACACCATGTTGGTCAGATCCCTGGTGTTTTTTTTTTTTTTTTTTGGTTATTTTGTTTTGCTTTGTTCTATTTTGTTTGCTTTCTCTTTTAAAACTTTGGAGCCCCTTCTAGCTGGGCTGCACTTCACGGGTTAGGAACCACTCCTCCAATCTGTGCAGCTGCATAGGAGGGGTCCCTGGGGGCATTTCTTTTTCTTTCTTTCTTTTTTCTTCTCTCTTTTTCCTTTTCTCTTTTCATTTTTCAGTTCTCACCTGTCTATACTTACCTTGTTTTCCTGTCTCTTGAATTCCTGGTGCTGTGTGATATCTATACCCCCTCTAGCCAGGCTATACTGTGCAGTCTGGGAGACTTCTTTGGTCTTTGAGACTGCACCGGTGAGACCATTGGGGGCATTTCTTTTCCTCTTTTCATCTAGTTACTTTTTTCTTTCCCCCCTTTTTTTTCACTTTTGCTTTTCTCCATTTCTTGGTTTCTCATCTCTCCACTCAAATGGCAAGCTCTCTTTGCATTATTTTTTCCCTTTGTTCATTTATTTTTGGCTTTTGTTTTCATTCCTCTTTCCCATACCCATATTACCTCCATACATCGCAACCTCCCCCTCTATTCTGCCTATCTGCACCATGCGCTGAACATCACACCTCTGAGCAGAACAGGCACTGCCTACCAGAACCTGCCTAACACTGATTCCTGGCCCACCCTGTCGGCCATAGTACGTATTAAAATCAACCCATCCCATCCCCTCCCCCTCAGCTGGACCAGCCCTGCTGCACCATAGCTGAGTAACTGGCCACACTCATTGGACAAGGAGGTGAAAAGTATCATGACTACAGATGAGCAAACAACAAAGAACACACAGCCCGCCTGCTCAGACATAATCAAATTAAACAAAAAAACAGGATGAAACGAACAAATCTATAATCAAGAAAGGAAGAAAATAACTACTGAATGTCCCAAAGACAGCAGACAATATCAAAACATATTTTTTTTAAAAAAAGGACAGGATGGTTCCAGTAGGTGCCCAAAATAAAACACCAGATGACTTTCCAGTAGAAGAAAAGGCACTAGAACTACCTGACAGGGAATTCAAATCTCTAATATCCAGAGCTATCCAAGAGTTGAAGCAAAAAACAGAAAAAATGAGGAAAAAATAGACAAATTCAAGGGAAAGCCAGACAAATTCATGGAAAAGCCAGAACAAAAAAAAAAAGGAAGAATTCCGGAAAATAAGACAGGAACAAAATGCCAAAATAAATCCACAACTAGAAATCATACAAAAATAACCATTAGAAATCCAAAAGATAAACAAGATTTCAGAAATGGACAGAGTCATTGAAGGGCTGAGGAGCAGGTTTGAAATGATGAAAGACAGGATCAGTGAAATAGAAGACAAACACTTGGCTACAACACTGTTTAAGGAAAAATCAGAAACAAGAACAAAGAAAGATGAGGAAGCCCTGAGAATTATGTGGGATGCAATCAAAAGCAAAAATTCACAAGTGATGGGAGTTCCAGAACAGGGCGAGAAAAAGGAAAACACAGAGAGGATCATTGAAGAATTGCTGACATAAAACTTCCCTAATATCATGAATGCTGAAAAGCTGACCATCCAAGAAGCTCAACAAACCCAAATAGGATAGATCCCAAAAGAAAAACACCAAGGCATATCCTAAACACACTTTCTAAAACCAAAGACAAAGAAAAAATCCTGTGAGCAGCTCGAGAAAAACAAAAAGTCACATACAGAGGAGAAACAAGAAGACTCTGATTATTTGGCAGAAACCATGCAGGCAAGAAGGCAATGGGATGACATATATAAAACTTTGAAAGAAAAAAATTGCCAACCACGAATAATATATTCTGCAAAACTTTCATTCAAATATGGTGGTGAAATTAGGACATTTCCAGATAAACAGAAATTAAGGGAATATGTAAAAACCAAGTCAAACCTACAGGAATTATTACAGGGAGTCCTTCGATCTGAGAACAAACAATATCAGAACACAACCTGAATCTAGGAGTCAAGATTGTACCAGCCCGATACCAACGTAGGAAATGAACTCTCAAGGAGTATCCAAAACCAAAAAAATTGCAACAGGGAACCAGAGAGATTAATCTGTAAATGATGACAATGTCAGAACAATAAAAGAGAGAATAAATGGTGTAGGTATAGAAATTTCTAATGGAGAGGAAGGCAAGGCAATACCAAGTAATAATAGACTGTTTCAAACCTAGGAAGATAAGGGTAAATTTCAAGGTAACCACAAAGAAAGTTAACAAACCTACTCATCAAAATAAAGAAGAAAAACATAAAGTCTCAATAAAAACAAAAGGAATCTGCTAACAAAATGAACGCAGCACAGGAGAGTAAGAGGATCAAAGAAAATGTTAGCACCACAAAAAAAAGCACTACGAAATGACAGCAATAAACTCACACTTATCAATAATTTCACTGAATGCAAATGGCTTAAATGCACCCATAAAGAGACACAGAGTCACTGAATGGATAAAGAAATATGATCCATCAATACGCTGTCTACAAGAGACACGCCTCAGAAACAAAGACGTAAATTTATTAAAAAATCAAAGGATGGAAAAAATACATTAAGCAAATAACTACCAAAAAAAGCAGGAGTGGCAATCCTAATCTCAGATAAAATAGACTTTTAAACAAAATCCACCATAAAACACAAAGAAAGACACTATATAATGATTAAGATGCAATCCATCATGAAGACTTAACCATAATAAATATCTGACCACCTAATCAGAGGGCTCCAAAATACATAAAACAAACTCTAACAGCACTGAAAATTGAAAGGGACAGTTCCACAATAATAGTAGGAGATTTCAACACACCACTCTCTGTAAAGGACAGAACATTTAGAAAGAAACTCATCAAAGATACAGAAGAGCTACAAAGCACAATCAGCCAACTTGACCTCATAGACATATATAGAACACTCCACCCAACAGCTGCAAAGTGCACATTCTTTTCCGACACACGTGGAATGTTCTCCAGAATAGACCACATCTTAGGCCACAGAGCAACCCTCAACAAAATCCAAAACACTGAGATAATACAAAGTATCTTCTCTCACCACAATGCCAACAAAGTAGAAATTAACAGGAAGAGTAAGGAAAAAAAAAATTACGTGGAAACTGAATAACACTCTGCTTAAAAACCACTGGGTAATAGATGATATCAGAGATGGAATTAAAAAAATTCCTGGAATCAAACAAGAATGAAAACAATCATACCAAAACCTTTGGGACACAGCAAAGTGAGTCCTCAGAGGTCAATTTATAGCAATAGATGCACACATGAAAAAAAAAGAAAGGGACAAAATCGAAACATTAGCTACACAACTTGAACAAATAGAGAACAGCAAAAGAAGCTGACAGCCACCAGAAGAAAGGAAATAATAAATATCAGAGCAGAACTAAAAGAAATAGAGAGGAGAAAAAACAATAGAAAGAATCAACAAAACCAAAAGTTGGTTCTTTGAAAGGATCAACAAAATTGACAAACCACTGGCTAGACTGACAAAAGAAAAACAGGAGAGGATGCAAATAACCCTGATAAGAAATTAAATGGGGGACATTACACAGACACAACTGAAATAAAAAATAAGAGTATTATGAAAAACTATACTCTGACAAATTTGAAAACCTAGAGGAAATAGACAAATTTCTAGAAACACACTGCCTACCCAAACTAACACAAAATGATGATGACGATCTGAACAGACCCATAACAAGAAAAGAAATTGAAAAGGTAATTTAAAAAACTCCCAACAAAAGAAAGCCCTGGCCCAGATGGCTTTACTGGAGAATTCTACCAAACATTCAGAGAAGAGCTTACACCAGTACTACTCAAACTATTTCAGAACATAAAAAAGGAAGTGATACTTCCAAATTCATTCTATGAAGGCAGCATAACCCTGATATCAAAACCAGGCGAAGACACCACAAAAAAAAAAAAAAAAAAAGAAAATTAAAGACCAATGTCTCTCATGAATATAGATGAAAAAAATTATCAACAAAAGTCTAGCCAATAGAATTCAGCATCATAGCCAAAAAAATAATACACCACAGCCAAGTAGGATTCATACCAGGTATGCAAGAATGGTTCAACATTAGAAATTCAATCAATATAATCCACCACAGAAATAAAAAGAAAGAAAAGAATCACATGATCATCTTAATTGATGCAGAAAAGGCATTCAACAAAGTCCAACACCCATTCCTGATAAAAACTCTCAATAAAACACGTGTAGAAAAAAAATTTTTTTTTTAGAAGGAAAATGTCTCAACATAATAATGGGGATATATGCAAACCAATGACCAACATCATTCTTAATAGACAGAGGCTGAAAACATACCCCTTGAGAACAGGAACAAGGATGCCTTTTATCACCACTCCTCTTTAACATTGTGTTGGAAGTCCTAGCTAGAACAATAAGGCAAGAAACAGAAATAAAGGGCATCCAAATAGGTAATGAAGTTAAACTCTCCCTATTTGTTGATGGTATGATACTATACATAGGAAACCCAAAAGACTCCACAAGGAAACGACTGGTACTAATAGAAAGATTCAGCACGGTAGCAGGATACAAGATAAATGTACAAAAATCAGTTGGATTCCTATACACCAATAAAGAGAATGATGAAAAGGAAATCAGGAAAACAATACCATTCATAATAGCCCCTAAAAAATTAAACACTTGGGAATAAATCTAAGCAGGGATGTAAAAGACCTATACAAAGAATACTACAAAACACTACTGCAAGAAACCAAAAGAGATCTACATAAATGGAAAAACATGCTCATGGATAGGTAGATTCAACATTGTGAAAATGAAAATTCTACCCAAAGAAATCTACAAATACAGTGCAATCCAGATCTAAATGCCAACAACATTCTTTAAAGAGATGGAAAAACTTATTAACTTTATATGGAAAGTGAAGAAGCCCCAGATGAGTAAAGCACTATTGAAGAAGAAGAAAAAAGTAGGAGGAGTCACACTACCTGACCTCAGAACCTACTATACAGCTACAGTAGTCAAAACAGCCTTTTACTGGTATAGCGACAGACACATTGACCAATGGAACAGAATTGAGAACCCAGATGTAAATCCACAAACCTATGGTCACCTGATCTTCTACAAGATCAACATACAAAAGTCGGTTGGGTTCCTATACAGCAACAAAGGCAATTCAAAAAGGAAATTAGGAACAAAGATAATTCAAAAAGGAAATTAGGAACAAAGACAATTCAAAAAGGAAATTAAGAAAACAATACCGTTTATAACAGCCCATAAAAAGGTAAAATACTTAGGAATAAATCTGACACTACTATAAGAAACCAAAAGAGACGTACATAAGTGGAAAAACATGCTATGCTCATGGATATGAAGGCTCTGCTACGTTGTGAAAATGTCAATCCTATCCCAAACCATCTATAGATATAATGCAATCCTGATTCAAATACCACCAGCATTCTTTATTGAGATGGAAAAATTAATCACCAACTTTATATGGAAAGCAAGAGGTCCCGGATAAGCAAAGCATTACTGAAGAAAAAGAACAAAGTAAGAGGCCTTACACTACCTGACCTCAGACCCTAATATACAGCCACAGTAGTCAAAACAGCCTGGTAGCAGTAGGTACAACGACAGGCACTAGTCAAATGGAACAAAATCAAGAACAGTGATGTTAATCCATCCACGTATGGTCAGCTGATCTTTGACAAAAGAACAAAATCCATTAAATGGGGAAAAGACAGTGTTTTCAACAAACGGCCCTGGCCAAACTGGATGTCCATTGGTAAAATAATGAAAAAGGACTCATACCTCACACCATACACAAAACTAGCTCAAAATGGAGGAAAGACCTAATTATAAAACCTAAAATGATAAAGATCATGGAAGAAAAATTAGAGACAATGCTAGGAGCCGTAAGGAGCCGTAATACATGGCATAAATTCAACACAAACCATAATTAACCATACACAAACACCAGAAGATAAACTAGATAACTGTGAGCTCCTGAAAATTAAACACTTAATGGTCATCAAAAGACTTCACCAAAAGAGTAAAAAGAGAACCTACTGACTGGGAAAAAAATTTGACTACGACATCCTACAAGGGTCTAACCTCTAAAACTATAGAATACTTCAACACTACAATAACAAAAACACATATAATCCAGTTAAAAAATGGGCAAAGGATATGAACAGACACTTCACCAAAGAAGACAGCCAGGCAGCTAACAGGGACATGAGGAAATTCTCATGATCATTAGCCATTAGGGAAATGCAAATCAAAACTGCAATGAGATATCATCTCACCCTGACATTACTGGAATGAATCAAAAAAAAAAAAAAAGCAGAAAGTAACAAAAGTTGGAGAGGTTGTGGGAATATTGGAACTCTTATTCACTGCTGGTAGGAGTGTGAAATGGTAAAACCACTATGGAAAACGATATGGTGCCTCTTTAAAAAGCTAGAAATAGAAATACCATATGATCCAGCAATCCCACTCCTAGGACTATATCCTAGAGCAATAAGAGCCATCACATGAATAGACATATGCACACTCACGTTCATTGCATCATTGTTCACAATAGCAAAAATGGAAACAACCTAAGTGTTCATCAACAGATTAATGGATAAACAAATTACGGTACATACACACAACAGAATACTACTCAACAATAATGATCATTGATGAATCCGCAAAACATCTCACAACTTGGATGAAATGGAAGGCATTATGCTGAGTGAAATAAGTCAAACACAAAGGCCAAATATTGTATGAGACCACTGTTATAAAAACCAAAGAAAAGATTTACACACAGAAAAAAAAATCTTTAATGGTTATGGGGGTGGGGTTGGGAGGGGAAATCATAGATAAGTGTTAATTAACTTTGGTGAAAGGAAAGACAACACACAATATAGGGAAAGTCAGCACAACTGACCATGTCTCAGGGGACATCTAGCTCAACTGGCATAACATAGTTCATAAAGAAAATGTTTTACATCCTACTTTGGTGAGCAGCATCTGGGATCTTAAAAGCTTGCAATTAGCTATCTAAAATACACCTATTGGTCCCATCACTTTTAAGGCAAAGGAGAAGGAAGAAAACCAAAGGTGCACTGAAAATCTCAGTCCAGCGGACTGAGGGACCACATGAACTACAGCCTCCATCAGCCTGAGCCTAGAAGAAATAGATGCTGCCAGGCTACCATTAACAACAGCTATGACAGAGATCACAATAGAGGGTCCTGGGCAGAGTGGGAGAAAATGTAGAACAAAATTCAAATTCACAAAAGAAGACCAGCCTTACTAGTCTGACAGAGATTGGAGGAACTGCGACTATGGCCTCTGGACACACCGCTAACCCAGAACAGAAGCCACTCCTAAAGTCTACCTTTCAGCCAGGCCTATAAAACAGACAATAACACACGTGAGAAATGTGCTTCTTAGTTCAATGAAGGGTAAGAAAGCTAATGGGCAACACCTGCCCAAAAGGAAAGATGAGAAGGCAAGAAGGGACAGGAAACATGGACAAAAGGACATGGGAAAGCTGGGGTGTAAAGGGAAAGACAGAGACTGCTGACAAATTGTGGGAATTGCAACCAATATCACAAAACAATTTGTGTATAAATTTTTGAATGAGAAATTAATTTGCACTGTAAACTTTCACCTAAAACACAATTTAAAAATGTGAATATAAAACAAAACAAAACGGTTTCCACTTAATTGATTCTAACCCATGGCGACCCTATGTGTGTCAGAGTAGAACTGTGTTCCATGGAGTTTTCAGTGGCTCATCTTTTGGAAGTAATTGCCAGGTTTTTCTTCTGAGGCCCCCCTGGGTGGACTTGAACTGCCAACTTTGAGTTAGCAGCTGAGCACTTAACCGTTTGCACCACCCAGGGCTTTCAGGTAACATACAGGAAAGCAAGAAACAGAGTAATGGAAAATAGGAAACAGAAACAAATAATAAAATGGCACATATATGCCCAAACATATCAATGCTTACCTTAAATATTAGTGGTCTAATTTCACCAATTAAAAGGCAGAAATTGGCATAGTGGCTTAGAAAACCCTGACCTTATTATTTACTGTTTATAAGAAACTTACTTCAAATTCACTGACATAGGTAGGTTGAAAGTACGAGATATATCATACAAACATAAAAAGCAGTAGTATATTAATACTTGCTAAAGTACACTTTACAGCAAAGAAAATTACAAGACAAAAAAGTATATTACATAATGAAAAAAAGGATCAATACACCAAGAAGACGTAGTTATCCCATATGTGCACACACCAACACCAGAGCCTTAAAATACATGAAGCAGAGGCAGAGGCAAGACGGTGGAATAGACAGACGCTTCCGGCGAGCCCTCTTTACAACAAAGACCCGAAAAAACAAGTGAAACAAGTATATTTGTGACAAGCTGGGAGCCCTGAGCTTCAAAGGCAAGCTTAGAAAATCAACCGAGGGGCAGGGGGAGGAAGAGACGGATCAGAAATGGAGAGGAGTTACTGGACCTGAATCACACGGAGCCCACAGGCAACACTCCTGGAGTGGCGGTGGCAGGCCGGTACTAGCATTTGGCGGCAGTTTCTTCAGGGAGAAGCAACTAGCCACACAGCCTACTCACACCTCCGGGACCTGAGGAGAACAGCGCTCTCAGCAAAAGCTAAGTACTTGCGTATATTTTAATGTGCCTCTGCACCCGCTAACCGGCTTCAGCAGCTGAATTCCCTGGGCCTGAGAAAGGCTCTGTTGAACACCTACAGCCATCCTCCCAGCCTTGGGGAAGGAAAAATTTTGCATTTGGGGGAAAAGATAATTTGCTAGCTCCACTAATCAGGGGAGATCAGGACAGAAGCCGCTCCTGTCCAGGCATAAATTGTGTGTGGACTTTGAGCACCTTTCCCTTCTGCATGGACCTGTGTGGGCCTATTTCGGGAGAATAGGCCCTTGTTGGCAGACTCCAGCCATTTCAGCTGTGCAGTGGAGAGGTCGGTGTTTGACATTTGACATTCCTTGCCTATTAAACAAGGTCCTCACCTACCCACATCAGGAACCTAAGGACTGGTAGCTTCACTCAGGTTACCCAGCCACCCGTGAAAGGGGTCCAAAGATAACTGGTACCTCCCAGCCCTTACAACCAAAAACTTTGGGTGCCCATGGTCCCTCTGCAGAACCCACCCACCAGCATGCTCTAGGGAACAGAGACACGTTTTCCTCAGAGACACTTGGGGGTTGGTTCTCAGCCCCCTGCCTTGTTCAGAGCATGACCGCTTGCTGCAATCAGATACCGGTATATATGCCAATCACCTCTGCACCTCTGAGATTGTAGGACAGAGCCTGTTCCACACACTTGATATCAGCTACCTGGAAACCTGAGCTGAATTCATACAAGAAAACTGAGTGGACTCCTAGACTGATATACCTGATAATAGTTCTAGCCAGCTGGGGACAGGACACCAGAGCTCCAAAGGCGAAAATAATCACGCTAGCTCACTCAAGCAACCCATAGGGGTATACCAAAACAAAACAAAGCAAGCAGCTACGACACAGTGAGCAAGCATAAACTAATACAATAACTTATAGATGGCTTGAGACAACAGTCAATATCAAGTCACATAAAGAAACACACCATGCTCACCTCAACAGGCTCTCAAAACAAAGAATCCAGGGATCTTCTAGATGAAAGTGCATTCCTGGAATTACCAGATGCAGAATACAAAAGTTTAATACATAGTACTCTTCAAGACATCAGGAAGGAAATGAGGCAATACACAGAACAAGCTAAGGGACACACAGATAAAGCAACTGAAGAAATTAGAAAGATTATTCAGGAACATAATGAAAAATTTAATAACCTGGAAAAACCCATAGACAGAGAGCAATCAGAAATTCAGAAGATTAACAATAAAATTACAGAATGAGACAACTCAATAGAAAGTCAGACGAGCAGGATTGAGCAAGTAGAAGCTAGAATTTCCGAACTCGAAGATAAATCACTTGGCACTAAAATATTTGAAGAAAAATCAGATAAAAAATTTAAAAAAATGAAGAAACCTTAAGAATCATGTGGGACTCTATCAAGAGAAATAACCTACGAGTGATTGGAGTACCAGAACAGGGAGGGATAACAGAAAATACAGGGAAAATTGTTGAAGATTTGTTGGCAGAAAACTTCCCTGATATCGTGAAAGATGAGAAGATATCTATGCCAGATGTTCATCAAACTCCACATAAGGTAGATCTTAAAGGAAAGTCACCAAGACATATAATCAAGTGTGCCAAAACCAAAGATAAAGAGAGAATTATAAGAGCAGCGAGGGATAAAAGAAAAGTCACCTACAAAGGAGAGCCAATAAGAATAAGCTTGGACGACTCGGCAGAAAGCATGCAGGCAAGAACGCAATGGGATGACATATTCTAAAAATTGAAGGAAAAAAATTGCCTGCCAAGAATCATATATCCATTAAAACTGTCTCTTAAATATGAAGATGAAATTAAGACATTTCCAGATAAACACAAGTTGAGGGAATTTGTAAAAACAGAACCAAAGCTACAAGAAATACTAAAGGCAGTTCTTTGGTTAGAAAATCAATAATATCAGGTATCAACCCAAGACTAGAACACTGGGCAGAGCAAAGAGAAGTCAAACCAGGCAGGGAAATCCAAAAAAAACAAAGCAAGATTAAAAAAAAAAAGAAAGCCCAACATAGGGTAACAGCAAAGTTACTATAAAAAAGAAGACAACATTAAAATAATAAAGAGGGACTAAGAAACGTAATCATACACCTTCCATATGGAGAGGAAGGTACGGCGATACAAAGAAATAAAAGCTAGGTTTAAATTTAGAAAAATAGGGGTAAATAATAAGGTAACCACAAAGGAGACAAACTATCCTACTCATCAAAACAAGAGACAAGAGAAAAACAGAGACTCAGCAGAAACAAAATCAACAAGAAATATGAGGAAAGGACAATGTATAAACAAAATCTACTCAGCACGTAAAATCAAGTGGGAAAAAGAAACTGTCAACAACACACAAAAAAAGACATCAAAATGATAGCACTAAATTCATACCTATCCATAATTACCCTGAACGTACATGGACTAAATGCACCAATAAAGAGACAGAGAGTGGCAGAATGGATTAAAAAACAAGATCCATCTATATGCTGCCTACAAGAGACACACCTTAGACTTAGAGGCACAAAAAACTAAAACTCAAAGGATGGAAAAAAATATATCAAGCAAACAACAATCAAAAAAGAGCAGGAGTGGCAATATTAATTTCTGACAAAATAAAAGACTTTAAAGTTAAATCCATCAGAAAGGATAAGGAAGGACAGTATATAATGATCAAAGGGACAATACACCAAGAAGATATAACCATACTGAATATTTATGCACCCAATGACAGGGCTGCAAGATACATAAAACAAACTATCAGCATTGAAAAGTGAGATAGACAGCCCCACAATAATAGTAGTAGACTTCCACACACCACTTTTGGTGAAGGACAGGACATCAAGAAAGAAGCTCAATAAAGACACGGAAGATCTAAATGCCACAATAAATCAACTTGACCTCGTAGACATATACAGAACACTCCACCCAACAGCAACCAACTATACTTTCTTATCTAGTGCACATGGAACATTCTCTAGAATAGACCACATGTTAGGTCGTAAAGCAAGCCCTAGCAGAATCCAAAATATTGAAATATTACAAAGCATCTTCTCTGACCATAAGGCCATAAAAGTGGAAATCAATAACAGGAAAAACAGGGAAAAGAAATCAAACACTTGGAAACTGAACAATACCCTGCTCAAAAAAGACTGGATTATAGAAGACATTAAGGATGGAATAAAGAAATTCATAGAATCCAATGAGAATGAAAACACTTCCTATTAGAACCTTTGGGACACAGCAAAAGCAGTGCTCAGAGGCCAATTTATATCAATAAATGCACACATCCAAAAAGAAGAAAGGGCCAAAATCAAAGAATTATCCCTACAACTTGAACAAATAGAAAGAGAGCAACAAAAGAAACCTACAGGTACCAGAAGAAAACAAATAATAAAAATTAGAGCAGAACTAAATGAAATAGAAAACAGAAAAACAATTGAAAGAATTAACAAGACCAAAAGCTGTTTTTTTTTAAAAAATCAACAGAATTGATAAACCACTGGCCAAACTGACAAAAGAAAAACAGGAGCGGAAGCAGATAACCCAAATAAGAAATAAGATGAGTGATATTACAACAGACCCAACTGAAATTAAAAGAATCATATCAGATTACTATGAAAAACTATACTCAAACAAATTTGAAAATCTAGAAGAAATGGATGAATTCCTAGAAACACACTACCTACCTAAACTAACACAGAGGTAGAACAACTAAATAGACCCATAACAAAGAAGAGATTGAAAGGTAATCAAAAAACTCCCAACAAAAAAAAGCCCTGGCCCGGATGGCTTCACTGCAGAGTTCTACCAAACTTTCAGAGAAGAGTTAACACCACTACTACTAAAGGTATTTCAGAGCATAGAAAAGGACGGAATACTGCCAAACTCATTCTATGAAGCCACAATATCCCTGATACCGAAGCCAGGTAAAGACACCAGAAGAAAAGAAAATTATAGACCTATATCCCTTATGAACGTAGATGCAAAAATCCTCAACAAAATTCTAGCCAATAGAATTCAACAACATATCAAAAAAAAAATAATTCACCACGACCAAGCAGGACTCATACCAGGTATGCAGGGATGGTTCAACATTAGAAAAACAATTAATGTAATCCACCACATAAATGAAACAAAAGACAAGAATCACATGATTTTATCAATTGATGTAGAAAAGGCATTTGACAAAGTTCAACGCTCATTCATGATAAAAACTCAGCAAAATAGGAATAGAAGGAAAATTTCTCAACATAATAAAGGGCATTTATACAAAGCCAAGAGCCAACATCACCCTAAATGGAGAGAGCCTGAAAACATTCCCATTGAGATCGGGAACCAGACAAGGATGCCCGTTATCACCACTCTTATTCAACATTGTGCTGGAAGTCCTAGCCAGAGTAATTAGGCTAGATAAAGAAATATAGGGCATCCAGATCGGCAGTGAAGAAATAAAAGTATCTCTATTTGCAGATGACATGGTCTTATACACAGAAAACCCTAAGGAATCCTCCAGAAAACTACTGAAACTAATAGAAGAGTTCAGCACAGTATCAGGGTATAAGATAAACATACAAAAATCCGTTGGATTCCTCTACACCAACAAAAAGAACATCGAAGAGGAAATCACCAAATCAATGCCATTTACAGTAGCCCCCAAGAAGATAAAGTACTTAGGAAAAAATCTTACCGGAGATGTAAAAGACTTGTACAAAGAAAACTACAGTACACTTCTGCAAGAAACCAAAAGAGACTTACATAAGTGGAAGAACATACCTTGCTCGTGGATAGGAAGACTTAACATTATAAAAATGTCTGTTCTACCAAAAGCGATCTATACATTTAATGCAATTCCAATCAAAATCCCAATGACATTCTTCAATGAGATGGAGAAATAAATCACCAATTTCATATGGAAGGGAAAGAGGCCCCAGATAAATAAGTCCTTACTGAAAAAGAAGAACAAAGTGGGAGGCCTTACTTTACCTGATTTTAGAACCTATTGTACCACCACAGGAGTCAAAACAGCCTGGTAATGGTACAACAACAGATACATGGACCAATGGAACAGAATTGAGAATCCAGACATAAATCCATCCACATAGGAGCAGTTGATACTTGACAAAGGCCTCAAAACAGTTAAATGGGGGAAAAGACAGTCTTTTTAACAAAGTGCTGGCATAACTGGATATCCATCTGCAAAAAAATGAAACAAGACCCATACTTCACTCCATGCACAAAAACTAACTCAAAATGGATCAAAGGCCTAAATAAAAAATCTAAAACGATAAAGATCATGGAAGAAAAAGTAGGGACAACGTTAGGAGCCCTAATACATGGCATAAACAGTATACAAAAGATTATAAAAATGTAGAAGAAAAACTAGATAACTGGGAGCTCCTAAAAAGCAAACACCTATGCTCATCCAAAGACTTCACCACAAGAGTAAAAAGACTACCTACAGACTGGGAAAAAGTTTTTAGCTGTGACATTTCTGATCAGCACCTGATCTCTAAAATCTACATGAAACTGCAAAAACTCAACTGCAAAAAAACAAATAACCCAATGAAAAAATGGGCAAAAGATATGAATAGACACTTCACTAAAGAAGACATTCGGGTAGCTAACAGATATATGAGGACATGTTCACAATCATTAGCCATTAGAGAAATGCAGATCAAAACTACAATGAAATTTCATCTCACTCCAACAAGGCTGGCATTAATCCAAAAAACAAAAGAATGAATGTTGGAGAGGCTGTGGAGAGATTGGAACACTTGTACACTGCTGGTGGGAATGTTAAAGGGTACAACCACTTTTGAAATCGATTTGGCATTTCCATAAAAAGCTAGAAATAGAAGTACCATACGATCCAGCAACCCCACTGCTTGGAATACATCCTAGAGAAATAAGAGCCTTTACATGAACAGATATATGCACACCCATGTTCATTGCAGCACTGTTTACAATAGCAAAAAGATGGAAGTAACCAAGGTGCCCATCAACGGATGAATGGATAAATAAATTATGGTATATTCACACAATGGAATACTACGCATCGATAAAGAACAGTAAGGAATCTGTGAAACATTTCATAACATGGAGGAACCTGGAAGGCATTATGCTGAGTGAAATTAGTCAGTTGCAAAAGGACAAATGTTGTATAAGACCACTACTATAAGAGCTCGAGAAATAGTTTAAACGGAGAAGAAAACATTCTTTTGTGCTTACGAGGGGGGGAGGGAGGGAGGATGGGAGAGGGGCATTCACTAATTAGATAGTAGATAAGAACTACTTTAGGTGAAGGGAAAGACAGCACACAATACAGGGGAGGTCAGCACAATTGGACTAAACCAAAAGCAAAGAAGTTTCCTGAATAAACTGAATGCTTCGAAGGCCAGCGTAGCAGCGTCCCCTGACCATGGTTTCATGGGACATCTAAGTCAATTGGCATAATAAAATCTATTAAGGAAACATTCTGCATCCCACTTTGAAGAGTGGCGTCTGGGATCTTAAACGCTAGCAAGCGGCCATCTAAGATGCATCAATTGGTCTCAACCCATCTGGATCAAAGGAGAATGAAGAACACCAAGGACACAAGGTGATTATGAGCCCAAGAGAGAAAAAGGGCCACATGAACCAGCGACTACATCATCCTGAGACCAGAAGAACTAGATGGTGCCCAGCTACAACCGATGACTGCCCTGACAGGGAACACAACTGAGAACCCCTGAGGGGGCAGGAGAGCAGTGGGATGCCGAACCCAAATTCTCACATAAAGACCAGACTTAATGGTCTGACTGAGACTAGAAGGACCCCAGTGGTCATGGCCCCCAAACCTTCTGTTGGCCCAGGACAGGAACCATTCCCGAAGCCAACTCTTTAGACATGGATTGGACTGGACAATGGGTTGGGGAGGGATGCTGGTGAGGAGTGAGCTTCTTGGATCAGGTGGACCCTTGAGACTATGTTGGCATCTCCTGCCTGAAGGGGAGATGAGAGGGTGGAGGGGGTTAGAAGCTGGTGAAGTGGACGCAAAAAGATAGAGTGAAGGGAGACAGTGGGCTGTCTCTTTAGGGGGAGAGTAATTGGGAGTGTGTAGCAAGGTGTATACGGGTTTTTGTGTGAGAGACTGACTTGATTTGTAAACTTTCACTTAAAGCACAATAAAAATTATTTTTTTAAAAAAGCCACAGCCTCCAGAAGAAAGGAAATAATGAAGATCAAAGCAGAAAAAAATGAAATAAAGAATAGAAAAACAATAGAAAGAATCAACAAAACAAAAAGTTGGTTCTTTGAAAGGATTGACAAAAGCGACAATCCACTGGCCAAACTGACAAAAGAAAACAAGAGAGGACACAAAAAACCCCAAATAAGGAATGAAATGGGGGACATTATGACAGACCCAACTGAAATAAAAAGGATCATAACAGATTATTAAAAACTATACTTCAACAAACTTGAAAACCCAGAAGAAATGGACAAATTTTTAGAAACATACTACCTACCCAAACTAACAAAAAATGGTGTTGAATATCTCAGCAGACCCATTAGAAGAGAAGAGATTGAAAAAATAATAATAACAATATATTTTTTTTAAAAACTCACAACAAAAAAAGCCCTTGCCCAGATGGCTTCACTGGAGAATTCTACCAAAAATTCAGAGAAGTGCTTAGACAAGTACTACTCAAACTATTTCAGAACATGGAAAAAAAGGGCAGTGATACTTCTGAATTCATTCTATGAAGCCAGCATAACCCTGATACCCAAACCAGGCAAAGACACCACAGAAAAAAGAAAATTACAGAGCAGTGTCTCTCATGAATATAGATGCAAAAACTCTCAAAAAAAATTCTGGTCAATAGAATTCAGCATCATATCAAAAAAAAAATAATAACACCATGACCATGTAGTGTTCATACCAGGTATGCAAGGATGGTTCACGTGAGAAAATCAATCAATGTAACCCACCATACAAATAAAAGGAAAGAAAAGAATCACGTGATCATCTCAATTGACACAGAAAAGGCATTCGACAAAGTACAACACCCTCTCCTGATAAAAACTCTCAATAAAAATAGTTATACAAGGGAAATTTCTCAACATAATAAAGGGCATCTATGCAAAGCTGACAGCCAACATCATTTCTAATAGAAAGAGGCTGAAACATTCCCTTTGAGAAAAGGAACAAGACAAGGATACCCTTTACCACCACTCTTATTTAACATCGTGTTCCAAGTCTTAGCTAAAGCAAAACTGACAGCCAACATCATTTTCAATAGAAAGAGGCTGAAACATTCCCTTTGAGAAAAGGAACAAGACAAGGATACCCTTTACCATCACTCTTATTTAACATCGTGTTTCAAGTCTTAGCTAAAGCAATAGGGCAAGAAAAAGAAATAAAGGGCATCCAAATTGGTAATGAAGAAATAAAACTGTCCCTATTTGTGGATGTTATGATACTGTATGTAGAAAACCCAAACAACTCCACAAGAAAACTACTGGAACTAGTAGAAATGTTGAACAGGTTAGCAGGATACAAGATAAACATGCAAAAATCAGCTGGATTCCTGTACACCAATAAAGAGAATGATGAAAAGAAAATTGAGAAAACAATACCATTTACAATAGCCCCTAAAAAAATAAAATACTTAGGAATAAATCTGACCAGGGATGTAAAAGTCCTATACAAAAAAAAAAAAAAAACTACAAAACACTACTGCAAGAAACCAAAAGAGATCTACATAAATGGAAAAACATACCATGCTCATGGACAGGTAGGCTCAACATTGTGAAAATGACAATTTTACCCAAAGAAATCTACAAATACAATGCAATCCAGATCCAAATACCAACAACATTCTTTAAAGAGATGGAAAAACTAACCATTAACTTTATATGGAAAGGGAAGAAGCCCCCGATAAGTAGCGAACTATTGAAGAAGAAGAATAAAGTAGGAGGACTCACACTACCTGACCTCAGAACCTACTATACAGCTATGGTAGTCAAAACAGCCTGGTACTGGTACAAGGACAGATACACTGACCAATGGAGCAGAATTGAGAACCCAGATGTAAATCCACACACCTACAATCACCTGATCTTTGACAAGGGCCCAAAGTCCACCAAATGGGGAAAAGACAGTCTTTTTAACAAATATTGCTGGCAAAACTGGATGTCCACCTGCAAAAAAATGAAACAGGACCCATTCCTCACAGCATACACAAAAAGTAATTCAAAATGGATCAAAGACCTGAACAGAAAGCCAAAAACTATGAAGATAATAGAAGAAAAAATAGGATCAACACTAGAGGCCCTAATACACGGCATTAACAGGATACAAACCATAACCAACAGCACACAAACTCCAGAAGATAAGCTAGATAACCAGGATCTTCTAAAAATTAAACACTTATGCTCATCAAAAGACTTCAGTAAAAGAGTAAAATGAGAACCTACAGACTGGGAGAAAAATTTTGGCTATTACAAATCAGACAAAGATCTAATCCCTAAAATCTACAGGAAAATCCAACACCTCTACAACAAAAAGACAATCCAATTATAAATGGGCAAAGGAAATGAACAGACACTTCACTAAAGAAGACATCAAAGAGGCTAACAGACACATGAGGAAATGCTCTCTATCACTAGCCATTAGAGAAATGCAAATCAAAACCACAATGAGATATTCATCTCACCCTGGCATTACTGGCATGAATCAAAATGCACAGGAAATAACAAATGTTGGAGAGGCTGCAGGGACATCAGAAATCTTATGCACTGCTGGTGGGAATGCAAAATGATACAACCATTTTGGAAAACAATAAGGCACTTCCTCAGAAAGCTACAAATAGAAATACCATATGATCCAGCAATCCCACTCCTAGAAATATATCCTAGAGTTGTCACACAAAAAGACATATGCATACGCATGTTCATTGCAGCATTATTCCCAATAGCAAAAAGATGGAAACAACCTAGATGCCCATCAACAGATGAATGGATAAACTGTGGTACATACACACAATTGAATACTATGCCACGATAAAGAATGATGATGAATCTGCATAGCATCTCATAACATGGATGAATCTGGAGGGCATTATGCTGAGTGAAATAAGTCAACCACAAAAGGACAAATATTGTATGAGGCCTCTACTATAAAAACTCATGAAAAGGTTTACACAAAAAGAAAAAATCTTTGATGGTTACAAGGGGGGGAGCAGTGGAGATGGAAAAACACTAAATAGGCAATAGATAAGTGGTAACTTTGGTGAAGGATAAGACAGTACACAATACTGGGGAAACCAGCACAACCTGTGCAGGGCAAGGTCCTGGAAGCTCCACAGACACATCCACACTCCCTGAGGGACCGAATTGCAGGGCTGAGGGTGGTGGGGACCACGGTCTCAGGGAACATCTAGCTCAATTGGCAGAACATAGTTTATAAAGAAAACGTTCTACACTCTACTTTGGTGAGTAGCATCTGGGTCTTAAAAGCCTTTGAACAGCCATCTAAGATACGCCGCTGGTCTCACCCTTTCGGGAGCAAGGAAGAATGAAGAAAACTAAAGATACAAGGGAAGATTAGTCCAAAGGACTAATGGAACACAACTTCCATGGCCTCCACCAGACTGAGTCCAGTACAACTAGATGGTGCCCAGCTGCCACCACTGACTGTTCTGACAGGTGTCACAATAGAGGGTCCTGGACAGAGCTGGAGAAAAATGTAGAACAAAATTCTTACTCACAAAAAAAGACCAGACTTACTGGCCTGACAGAGACTGGAGAAACCCCAAGAGTTTGGCCCACTGACACCCTTTTAGCTCAGTAATGAAGTCACTCCCAAGGTTCACCTTTCAGCCAAAGATTAGACAGGCCCACAAGACAAAATAAGACTAAAGGAGCATACCAGCCCAGGGGCAAGGACTAGAAGGCAGGAGGGGACAAGAATGCTGGTAATAGGGAACCCAGGATCGAGAAGGGAGAGTGTTGACACATCATGGAGTTATTAACCAGTGTCATAAAACAATATGCATACTAACTGTTTAATGAGAAGCTAGTTTGTTCTGTAAATCTTCATCTAAAGTACAATAAAAAGGAGGAAAACAAAAAGCACTAGCCCTGTTTACATCTTATATTTTATAAGTGAAGAAAAGAAAATGTTTTGATGCACACATACAAGGAAGAAATACTCATAACAATTACAGTCCTGGGTTCTGTAACTGATCACGTGGTCATAACTGGTATTTAGAACTACCCTTTTCACCACCCATATTGTATTTCGTTTGCCCTCAGCAAGCACCTCAGCTGGCCATGGTTATTTGCCTGGTGCTGTGACCCAAACCTGCATTCCTGAAGGTTCAGGACCATTAGAAGTCATGTTGGAATTGGGTTTCTGTAGTTTTCCATTGACTTTAATCACAGGGCATGGTGGTACTAAGAGATGCCCTAAGGGATCTCCTGTATTCCAGACATACTCTTGTTTACCTCTGTTATGTAATATCAATCTGATTTTCTCTTGGTAATCAGAATCAATCACAGCAGCCAGTACAGTAATGCCCTTCTTTGCCTGTTGATCCAGAGGCCTAAGGAGCCCAAAGTGGCCAGGTGGCATTCTTAACTTCCAGTTCAATGGAATCAGTGATGTGTCTCCAAGTGGACGTATTCCTCCCTTTGGAACTAAGACCACTAGACCTGCAGAGCATAGGATTGTTGGGACAGTAAACAAAAATTTTTCAAGTGGGTCACTAAGGGTCATAGTGAGTGGTTCCATTCCCATTTCCATCCCTTGATTCCTGGACTCATGAATCCTGGCTATGGGCGAAACAGAACCATATATTGGATGCTGGTTTACAGCATATAGAACCTCCTGCAGAACATTGCCCCAACCTGCAAGACATTGCCACCTAGATGGCACCATAATTGTGTCTTTAGAAGGCCATTCCATCATTTTATCAAGCCAGCTGTTTCAGGATGATAGGGAGCATGGCAAGACAAGTGAATTCCATGAGCCTGGGCCCATTGTCACACTTCATTTGCTGTGAAGTGAGCCCCTTGATTTGAGGGGTTTTCCGTGACAGTGGATAGGCATTCTTTAAGTCCACGGATGGTAGTTTTGGCAGAAGCGTTGCATGCAGGGAAGGCAAATCTATATCCAGGGTAAGTGTATTCCAATAAGAACAAAACACTGCCCTTCCATGATGGAAATGGTCTAATAATCAACCTGCCACCAGGTTGCTGCCTGATCACCTCAAGAAATGGTGCCATATCCAGGACTCAGCGTTGATCTCTGCTGCTGGCAGATTGGGCGCTCAGCAGTTGCTGTAGCCAAGTCGGCCTTGGTGAGTCAAAGTCAATGTTGCTGATCTCATGCATAATCTCCATCCCGGCCACCATGGCCACTTTGTTCATGAGCCCATTGGGTAATGATGGGAGTGCCTGGGGAAAGAGGATGACTGGTTTCCACAGAATGTGTCATCTGATCCCCTTGATGGTTAAAATCTTCCTCTGCTGAGGTCACCTTTGGTGAACACTCACATGAGACACAAATGTCTTCACTTCTTTGATACATACAAAGAGGTCTATTGACATACCTCTTCCTCATACCTCCTTGTCTCCAATTTTCCACTCACATTCTTTCCATGTCCCTGACCACCGAGCCACAGCCCATGAATCAGTATACAATTGCACATCTGGTCATTTCTCCTTCCAAGGAAGTGAACAACCAGGTACACTGTTAAAAGTTCTGTTCATTGGGAGAATTTTGCTTCACCACTGCCCTTCAGGGAGTTCCAGAAAGGTGCTGAAGCGCTGTCGCTGTGCACTTTCGAGTGGTGCTGGCATATCGCACAGAACCATCTGTAAACCAGGCACGAGTTTTCTCTTCTTCAGTCAACTGATCATAAGGAACCCCCCTTAGGCCATAGGTGCAGACTGGGAGATGGAAGGTAATGTGACAGGAGTAGAGACCATGGGCATTTGGGCCACTTGCTAATGGAACTTACTTGTGCCTTCAGGTCCTGTTTGGGCCTGATCTGGTATATTCCACTTCCATTAGATGATGGAGTGCGGCTGTGCATGTCCAACTTTATGACTCTGTGGGTCAGACAACACCCAGTTCATGATGGGCAGCTTAGGCCACATGGCGAATTGGTAGCCCATGGTTAAGCATTCAGTCTCTACTAAGACCCAGTAACAAGCCAAAAGCAGTTTCTCAAAAGGAGAGTAATTATCTGCAGAGAATGGCAGGGCTTTTCTCCAAAGTCCTAAGGGTCTGCACTGTGATTCACCAATAGGCGCCTGTCAAAAGCCCCAAACAGCATCTCTATCTGCCACTGACACTTCAAGCACCATTGGATCAGCTGATTGTATGGCCCAAGTATTAGACATGCTTGCACGGCAGTCTGAACCTGTTGCAGAGCCTTCACTTTTTCTGGGCCCCACTCAAAACTAGCAGCTTTTCAAGTCACTTGATAAATAGGTCTGAGTAGCACACCCAAGTGAGGGATATGTTGTATCCAAAATCCAAAGAGGCCCACTAGGTATTGTGCTTCTGTTTTAGTTGTTGGAAGGACCAGATGCAATAACTTATCCCTCACTTTAGAAGGAATATGTAGACATGCCCCCACCAGTAAATTTCACTGAGGTGGAAAAGTGCCTGAATTTTTGTCAGATTAATTTCCCATGATCTAGCATGCAAATGTCTTACCAATAAGCCCAGAGTCAATCACACTTCTTTTTTACTAGGAACAATCAACGTAAAGGCATCAATGTAACGGACCAGTGTGATGTCTTGTGGAAGGGAAAGGTAATCAAGTTCCCTGCGGACTAAATTATTACATACGGCTGGACAGTTGATAATACCCCTGAGGTAGTGCACTGAAGACCTTGCCAGCTGAAGGCAAACTGCTTCTGGTAGTCTTTCAAAACAGGTATGGAGAAAAAGGCATTGATCAGATCCAAGCTGCATACCAGGTACCAGGAGATGTATTAATTTGCTCAAGCAAAGAAACTACACCTGGAACAGCAGCTGCAATTGGAGTTACCACCTGGTTAAATCTTCAATAATCCACTGTTTTTCTCCAAGATCCATCTGTTTTTCCCCACAGGCCAAATGGGCCAGTTGAAGGGGAATGTGGTAGGAATCAGCTCCCCTGCATCCTTCAAATTCTTGATGATGGCAGTGATCTCTGCAATCCCTTCATGAATGCAGTATCGTTTTGGGGTTACTAGGAAGGGGCAGTTCTAATGGCTTCTGCTTGTCTTTTCATACCATAACAATCCTTACTCCACTTTTCAGGGATCCAATGTGGGGGTTCTGCCAATTGCTAAGTAAATCTATTGCAATTATGCATTCTGAAACTAGGGAAATAACTACAGGATGGGTTTGGGGACCCAATGGACCTACTGGAGGTCAGTTTATTAATACTCCATTAATAGCCTGAGTTCCACTTCCCCCCTTTCTGACTGGTGGGCCACAGTGGCATTGTGGATCTCATGGATTTAGTGCCAGTTCACAGTCAGTATGCAATAATCCCCCAAAAGTCTGATTATTTCCTTTTCCCCAATGAACAGTCATTCTTGTAAAAGGCTGTAGACCCCTTGGGGAAGGCTGGGTGAAAGATTAACAGTATAAGTTTTCGGCAGTGTGGTGGAGTCCTTGCTCAAGAGGACCTGGCCTCCCCTTTATTGAAGGGGTTGTCGGTGTTTAAACTGGGTCAAGTCTGGGAATTGATTGCGGGGCTGAAACTCTCTATTCTGGAGATTTGAGTTAGACTGCTGTTCACTTGACCTAGAATTCTTCCAATTGCACAGATTCAGTAAATATTTAATAGATTTCCCATCTACTTGACTCTTAGAGACACCATGACTAAGTAGCCAATGCCATAAGTCCATATGAGTCAGACTATTCTGATTACTGCTTTGGCTTTGCTTTCCATTACAGTAACTACTCCACCTTGTCTTTGTTGATTGAGTGTCACCACATGGCCCCTACTACTGGAGGGTCTAATCAGCTCCATTGTAGTTAGGTGTCTTAATTCAGTTAGGGCAGTTCCCACTGTCAAATCTGACTTACATAAAATAGCAATCACAGCAGTCTTCAAGAATGCTGGGGCTCCCTTCACAAATTTGTTCCCCACAGTTGTGGTAAAAGGTGTGTCCTCTGGGCACTCATGTGTGGATCTGTGGGTCGAACCTGATAAATCCACTCTAACATGCTAATTTCCCTAAGCCTTTGGATGCCTTCTTCTACAGTATACCAAGGCAGGTCTGGTACTTCAGTTTCTTTTACTTCAGGCCACCACGCAATCCATGCTTCAACTACCCAACCAAATAAATGATTAGATTCTTTCCTAACCTCTTGAGATGAAACTTTGAATGAAAGATCTGTGCTTAGTGGGCCCATATCAATAAATTCAGACTGATCCATCCTTATTGTTCCTTGCACCATTATCCCACACCCTTAATAGCCATTCCCACACATGTTCCCTAGGTTTCTGTTGGTACATATTAGAAAAGTCAAACAATTCTTTTTTGGAGTATAGTGTACCTCTTCTTTGGTCACATTTTGTACTTTACCTTTTGGGGCTCGCTGGGACTTAAGTCTAGTTATAGGTCTAACAGCCAAAGTAGGTGGTGGAGATGCGCTTTGAGAACATTCAACAGTGTCCTGTAAGGCATCTGCCTGAGGCAATGCCCCAGGCAATGACTCTGACAAAATCTCTTCAGACACAGTTGAGTTAATCTCATCAGATGGGGGTGGAGAGAGTAATGGCTTTACTGGGAAGAGTGATTTAGCAGACAAAGATGGAGCAATCTCTGCAGATGGGAGTGAAAGGGCTGGTCCTGTTGGCAGGAGTGAATCAACAGAATTTAGGGGCTCAGCGCACCCAGCTTCCTGAGTATCTGCCCATATGCCCTCTTCCCAAGTTTCAGGATCCCACTCCTTCCCAATCAATGCCCTCACTTTAACTTCAGACACTTCTCAAGATTGGGAATTCAGTTTGTGTTGTAATTCAGCCACTTTTACAATAATACCCTGTGTTTGTTTTTTGGCAATATCTGCTCTGTTACTACAAGAAATAAGGCTTTCTTTCAAGGCACAAGTGGAAACTTTGAGGTGGTTTATGCAGTGCTTGAGCTTTGACTTTGAAGCCCTGATCTCATCTCTTTCTTTCACAAGTTTGTCTAGCGAAAGTAGGACCAACCAACCAGCTTCCTTATACTTTTCATTATGACAAAATTGTAGAAAACTACCAAACATGCGGTCAACCTGAGCCTCACCTCTCACCAATACCTAGCCTATTGGTGGTAATATTTGTGTATTTCTATTGCCACTTCATGCCATGGATTAGCAGTGCCATCTTTATTACCGGAAGCAGAGCCATCAACATCTTTAAGACTAACCAGACTTAAGAACCAATTGAGAAAACTTATCCTTACAATTTTGTTTATCTAGAACCACTCTCAATACCAAATGTCTTAGGCTGAGTTCTCTAGAGAAGCAAAACCAGGAAAGCATAAAAATATGTATAGAGAGAGAGATTTATATCGAGGAAATGGCCCAAGTGATTTTAGAGGCCAGAATGTCCGAAGCCCATGGGTCAGGCTGGAGGCTTCTCCTGACTGATATATCTCCAGAGGCTAGTGAACCCAAGATCAGCAGGTCAGAAAGCAGAACTGTGGCTCACAGGTTGTGCAGACTGATGAATCCCAAGAGTGACAGGCAAGAAGCAGGTAAGCTCTTATCTTACATCCCAAGAACCATAGGTCAAATGAAACAGGAGCCAGCTGTAGAATTCAGATCAAGCACAAGCCCACAAGCCTTGCCAGAAAGTCCACCTACATTGGATACAGGCCACACCCCCAAGGAAACTCCCTTTCAACTGATTGGCTACTCACAGCAGATCCCATCATGAATGTGATCACATTATGTCAGATCTCATTATGGAGGTGATTACATCTTTATACAACTTCCAAACTACATCATAACTGTAAACACTGAGAATCAAGATCCAGCCAATTTGATACACAACCTTAACGATTACAGAGCAGAAATCAATTAATTAAAACAGGAAAACAGTAGAGAAATGCAATGAAACAGATATCTAATTCTTAAAAAAAAACAATAAATTTGATAAACCTCTAGAAAGACTGATAAGAATAAAAACAGGACAGAAATCACTAAAATCAGGAATGAAATGGGTTATCAGTATAAATCCTGAAGCTGTTAAAAGTATACTATGGGAATGCTACCTTATGCTCATAAATTCAACAACTTAGAAGAAATGTACCAGCTCCTTGAAAACCACAAACTGCCACAACTCACCCAATATGAAATAAATAATGTGATAGTCCTATAACTATTAATAAATTTTAATCTAATTAAAAAACTGAGAAAGAAATCTGCAGGCTCAGATGGTTTCACTTGATCATTGTGCCAAACATTTAAAAAAGAATGAACACCAATTTTACACAATGTTTTCCAGAAAATGGAAAAGGGGTGCACACTTACCAATTCATCTTATGAGGCTACTATTACCCTGATACCAAAAATAGACAAAGACAGGACAAGACAAGGGAGTTACAAATCAATATCTTTCATGAGCTGAGACACAAATCCTCAACAAAATGTTAGTAGTCTAAATTCAACAATTTATAAACAGAATTATACACTAAGATTAAGTGAGGCTTATTCCAAGGATGCAAGCCTGGTCCATGATTCCAAAATCAATCAAAGTAATCCACCATATAATAGGCTATAGAAGGAAACTCATATTATCATATCAATTGATGCAAAAGAAGCATTTTCTAAAATTTGACACCCATTTATAATTTTAAACCCACAGCAAGTTAGGACTAGAGGGAAACTATCTCAGCTTGATAAAGAGTATCTACATAAAACCTACAGCTAACACCATACTTAATAGTGAAAGACAGAATGTTTTCCCTCTAAAATCAGGAACAAAGCAAGGATGGCCATTCTGACCAGTGTTATTCAATATAGTACTGAAAGTTCTAGCCAGCACAATAAGACAAGGAAATGAAATAAAGCACATACAGATTGAAAAGGAATATATAAAATTGTCCCTATTTGCAGATGACATTACTGTCTATATAGAAAGCACTAAAAATCTGCAAAAAAGATAATTCTCAGAACTAATAAGTGAGTTCATCGAGGTCACAGAATACAAGTTCAACACACAAAAATCAATTGAATATCTATATACTAACAATGAACATGTAGAAACTGTAATGAAAACACAATACTATTTACAATCACTCCAGAGAGAAGGAAATAGTTATGCACTTAAAACATGTACATGATCTGAATATTGAAAACTACAAAATGCCAATGAAAGAAATCAAAGAAGGCCTAAGTAAACAGAGAAACATACCATGTTCATGAGTTGGAAGACTCAACAAAGATATCAATTCTTCCCAAACTGATTTGTAGATTTAACAATATTTCAATAAAAATATCAGAAGGATTTTTTTTTGCAGATATATACATACTTATTCTAAAATTTATATGGAAAGGCACAGGACCTAGAATTGCTAAAACAATCTTGAAAAAGAAGAATACAGCAGGAGGAATCACTTTACCCAATATTAAGACTCACTATACAGCTATGGAGCCCTGGTGGTGCAGTGGTTAAGAGCTCAGCTGCTGACCAAAAGGTCAGCAGTCTGAATTTACCAGCCACTCCTTGGAAACTCTATGGGGCAGCTCTAGTCTGTCCTACCGGGTCGCTATGAGTCAGAATCAACTCGATGGCAACAGGTTTGTTGGGTTATATAGCTATAGTAATCAAGACAGTGTGGTATTGGCAAAGGAATAGACACATATATCATTGAAAGAGAATAAAGAACCCAGAAATAGACTTACACCTATGTCCAATTGATTTTTGATGAAGATGTGAAACCAATTCAATGGAATAAGGACAGTCTTTTCAACAAATGGTGCTGGAGCAACTGGACTTCCATAGGCAAAAAAATGAACCTCAACCTACACCTTGCACCTTATAAAAAATAACACACGATGGATCATAGATTTAAATGCAAAACTATAATATGATTGGAATAAAACATAGGAGAAAATTTTCAGGACCTAGGGTTTGGTGCAGAGTCTTTAACATAACACCAAAAGCAAATCAATAAAAGAAAAAAATTATAAATTGGACTTCTTCAAAATTAAAATTTTCCAATCTGCAGAAGACCCTGTTAAGAGGATAAAAAGATGAGCTACAGACTGGGAAAGAATGTTTACAAATGGTATCTCTGACAAAGAGCTAGCATCTAGATTATATAAAGAACTCTCAATATTCAACAGTACAAAAGCGAACAATTCAATTAGAAAACATACAAAAGATAAGAGGACACATTTCACCAAAGAGGCTATTCAGATGAAAAAGAAGCACATGAAAAGATGTTCAGACTCATTAGCCATTTGGGAAATGAAAACTTAAAGCCATAATAAAATATCATTACACACTGTATGAATAAGCCAATAAAATTTCCAAAATGTGAGGATAACACTTCCCAATTTTCTCCGTTCATAATTCTAACACCAGCCACCCACATGGCACTTTCTTTCTCTGACCCTAACCACCCAGAGTTGGATCTCCACAAATTAGGACTCTGTCCTTCAAGCCCCTGCCAAATAGGCGAACACCAGCCTTTCTATTGGCTCTCACTGCCCCTGGTGGGTTTGATAACTCACTAGAATGACTCACAGAACTCACGGAGATTACCTATACTTACAGTTATCCATTTACTATAACCAGAAGGGATACAAGGCAAGGTCTGGCAGAAGTCCTGGCACCATGGCACCACGAGGCTTCCATTGTCCCCAAGGACTTGCCTCACCCTCTCCTGTGCATAGATGTTCTCAGCCATCCATGACGTCTCAAAAGAGAGCTCTCCAAGGTCCCAGGTCCCCTATTCATTAGAACCTCAATGAATATGCATGACTTGGGCCGTAATGCATAGTTATGATCTTTCCAGTCAATGAATATGCATGATTGAATTACACACCCCCCCTTCCTGAAGTTTTTTTTTTTCCTTCCTGAAGTTAGTTCACTAGGTGTGGGGCCTGTGTAGCCCCTACTTGGCTGCCTATTTTTGAAAATAAAGTCATCTTGATTGTCCAGGTTATTTTCAGAAATCAGAGTCAAAGGGCCAAACCAAGTTCTTTGACCCACACACACCTATCAGAATGGCTAGAATAAAAAAATAATGACAACATGGAGTGCTGGTCAGGGTGCAGAAACTGGATCCCTTATGCATTGTTAGTGCAAATGTAAAATGGTACAGCCACAATGGAAAATAGTTAGGCAGTTTCTTATCAAACTAAACATGCAACTACCACGTGACCAAGCAGTTAGACCCCTGGGCATTTATTCCAGAGAAAAGAAAACTTGTGTTCACACAAAAACCTGTACGCAAATGTTCATGGTGTTATTTAACATAGCCAAAATCTGGAAAAAAAAAAAAAACTCAAATGTTCTTCAATGGGTAAATGATTAAACAACTAACTGTGGTACATCCATATCATGCAATACTACTCAGCAATAAAAAGGAGCAAACGATTAACAAACACAAGTATTTGTATGAATATCCAGGGAATTGTGCTGAGTGAAAAAAGCTAAAGGTTATGTACTATATGATCCCATTTATATAACATTTTTGAAATGACAAAATTATAGACATCAAAAATAGATTAGTGGTTGCCGGAGATGAGAAATGGGAAAGGAGGGTGTTAGGAGGTGGAAATAGCTATAAAAGGACAACACAAGTGATCTTTATGGTGACGGAATTGTCCTATAGCTTAACTGTGGTGCCGAATACATGAAACTATACTTGCGACCAAATTGCATAGAGTGAAATACACACACACACACACACGAGTATAAGTAAAACTGAGGAAATATGAGTAAGACTGGTGTGTTATTTCAATGTCAATATCCTGGTTATGATATTGTATTATAGTTATGCAAGATGTCACCATTGCGGAAACTGGATAAAGGCTACACAGGATCTCTCTGTATTATTTCTTACAAATGCACTGATGGCGGGAGGGTAAATTTGTACAACCATTTTGGAAAATTGTTTGGCACTACCTACTAAACTCAGTATACGCGTATCATAAAACCCAGCAATTCCACTTTTAGATATACCCCCAACAGAAATACGTATATATGTTCATCAAAAGACGTGTAAAAGATGATGTTTATACTAACACTATTTGGAGCCCTGGTAGTGCAATGGTTAAGAGCTATGGCTGCTAACCAAAAGATCGGAATTTTGAATCCACCAGCCACTTCTTGGAAATCCTATGGGGCAGTTCTACTCTGTCCTATAGGGTTACTATGAGTCAGAATCGATTTGACAGCAATGGGTTTGGTTTGGTTTTGGTTTATTTGTAATAAAAGTGAAGACAGATTGAAGCACTTACTGATGAAGGTCAAAGACTACAGCCTTCAATACAAATTACACCTTAACATAAAGAAAATGAAACTCCTCACAACTGGTCCAATAAACAACATCATGATAAAAGGTGAAGAAATAGAAGCTCTCAGGGATTTCATTCTACTTAGATCAACAACCAATGCCCATGGAAACAGCAGTCAAGAAATCAAAAGACATACAGGTAGTCCCCTACTTATGACAGGATTCTATTCCAAAGACTCCATTGTAAATAGGTTCTGACTTAAGTCAAATACGTCATTTTTTTTTAGTTTTCATTATTATTGCCAGAGCCTACTTTACAGCAGTGTTTTGAACGTAAATCATAGCATTGAACATCTGTGAGTGAACATCTGAGAATGATAACATCAGAAAATTACACGCTGCAGCATAGTATGTAGTACATATTAGCAATTTTATATATATATAAAGGACAGTTGTAAGTGCAGCTCGTCATAACTCGAACATGGTGTAAGTCAGGGACTACCTGTATTGCATTGGGCAAATCTGCTGCAAAAGCTCTCTTTAAATTTTTAAAAAGCGAAAGTATCACTTTGATGACTAAGGTGTGCCTGACCCAATCCGTGGTATTTTCAATTGCCTCATATGCATGAGAAAGTTGGACAGTGAAAAAGGAAGATCAGAGAAGAATTGGCACATTTGAATTGTGGTGTTGTTGAAGAATATTTAATATACTACAGACTGCCAGAGGAATGAGCAAATCTGTTTTGAAGGAAGTACAGCCAGAATGCTCCTTAGAAGCAAGGATGGCAAGACTTCATTTTATTTACTTTGGACATGTCATCGGGAGGGACCAATTGCTGGAAAAGGACATCACGTTTGGTAACGCAGAGGGTCAGTGAGATGGATTGACACAACAGCTGCAACAATGGGCTCAAACGTACCAACAATTGCGAGGATGGTTTAGGATCAGACATTTTGTTCTGTTATACATAAGGTCGCCATGAGTTGGAGCTTACTTGACGGCAACTAACAACATTTATAATAGCCCATACTGGAAATAATCCAAATATCTATTAACAGTAGAATGGGTATATAAATTGTGTATAGTCATATGCTGGAAAACTATACAGCAATGAGAATGAATAAAATATACCTACATCCAACAACATGGATGAATCTCACAAATGCAATATTGGTGAAAAAAGCTAAACAAAAAGAGTACATATAATATGATTCTATTTTATAAAATTTCAAAACAGATAAAATTAATTTATGATGTTAGAAGTTAGGATATAGTTACATTGAGAAGATAGTGACTGGGAACAGTGTTAAGGTGGGAGTGGGGCTTCTGAGACGCTGATTAACGTTCTTTTTCTTGATCTGTGTGCTGGTTACATGGGTGTGCTCATTTTTGAAAATTCCTTGAGCCATGCATCTGTGACATGCGCATTTTTCTGTTTTACTTTGGAGCTCTGGTGACACAGTGGTTAAGAGCTCAGCCGCTAACCAAACGGTCGGCAGTTTGAAGCCAACTGCCACTCCTTGGAAACCCTATGGGGCAGTTCTACTCTGTCCTATAGGGTCATTATGAATCAGAATCAACTCGATGGCAACAGGTTTGGTTTTGGGGATGTTGTACTTCAATAAAAATTAGTAAAAAAATTGGATTGGAAAATAGAAATATGAGTGTGCTCTAGGTTCTAGGTTTGCATATGGAAAAATAAGTCATGAGAGGTCATTGATATTTTAGTATTAAATTATTTGTTGTTTTTTAGTTTTTGATGTTTTACTTTAAAGCTGATTAATTATGTAATAAAATATAGATGATGTTAAAAGTAAATCCAAGAGACAAAACTGCATAGAGCATTTTCATTTTATTATGATAAAATATATGTAATATAAAATTTGCTATTGTAACCATTTATAAGAGTATAATTCAGTGGCATTAATTATATTCACAGTGTCACGCAGCCATCACCACTCTTTATTTCCAAAACTTTTTCGTCATGATAAACCAAAAACAAAATGAAAAACAAACCCGTTGCTGTGCAGTCGATTCCATAGGGTTTCCAAGGAATCCCTGGTGGATTCAAACTGCTGACTTTTTGGTTAGCAGCCATAGCTCTTAACCACTACACCACCAGGGTTTCCTTCATCATGATAGGGCCTTTTTTATGATAATAAATGTGATGTTTGGTGGCATGTCTCTACCCTTCCCCCCCATAATAAAAAAAACCAAAACAAATAAACAAAAAATAACCATTGCTGTGGAGTCAATTCTGACTCATAGCAACCCTATAGGACAGAGTAGAACTGTCCATAAGGTTTCCAAAGAGTGGCTGGGGAATTTGAACTGCAGAACTTTTGGTTAGCAGCAGAGCTCTTCACTCATGCGCCACCAGGGTTCCTCCCATAATAAAAGAAGGCCCAAATAAACAAACCAAAACAAGGCTCAGACTCTACTAGGTTAGTAATTAGCAGTTACTTCCAGGGCATCGATAAAACAGCATTAGCCCAGTGCTCTTCACTTAAACTCAGCTCTTTCTTTTGGCTCTTAGGGATTCACTTACTTCCTTTTAAGCTCAGTAATGTATTTAAAAGCATATTTGCTATCTTTTATCCAGCATTTCTAGGAGTTTTGTAGGAGGAAGTTATTTTCACAATATCTCGTACACAATATTGCTAGAAATGGAAGGTGTAGTTCCATTTCTATATTTTGAAAACTCCCAAATTCATGTCTCCAGCCCTGACCTCACCCCGAGCTCCTAATATCTATATTTTTATTGTACTTTAGATGATGGCTTATAAAACAAATTAGTTTCTCATCAAAAAGTTAGTACACATATTATTGTATGACATCGGTTAACAACCCCACATGTCAACACTCTTCCTTCTCAACCTTGGGTTCCCTATTACCAGCTTTCCTGTTCCCTCCTGCCTTGCAGTCCCTGCCCCAGGGCTGGTGTGCCCCTTTTAGTCTTGTTTTGTTCCCTGGGCCTGTTCAATCTTTGGCGGAAGGGTGAACCTCAGGAGTGACCTCATTCCTGAGCTGAAAGGGTGTCTGGGGGCCATATTCTCAGGGTTTCTCCAGTCTCTGTCAGGCCAGCAAGTCTGGCCTTTCTTTTGGAGTTTTCTTTACAAACTATGTTATGCCAATTGAGCTTGATGTTCCCCAACACCATGGTCCTCACTGCCCTCAGCCCAGCAATTCAGTCCCTCAGGAGTTTGAATGTGTCTATGGAGCTACAGGAAACCCTGGTGGCATAGTGGTTAAGAGTTTGGCTGTTAACCAAAAGGTCGGCACTTCAAATCCACCAGGCGCTCCTTGGAAATCCTAGGGGGAGTTCTACTCTGTTCTATAGGGTTGCTATGAGTCGGAATCGATTTGACAGCACTGGGTTTGGTTTTTATTTTTTTAATTTTTATTAAGCTTCAAGTGAACATTTACCATTCCAATCAGTCTGTCACATGTAGGTTTACATACATCTTACTCCCTTCTCCCACTTGCTCTCCCCCTATTGAGTCAGCCCTTTCAGTCTCTCGTTTCGTGCCAATTTTACCTTCTTCCCTCTCTCTCTATCTTCCCATCCCCCCTCCAGTCAAGAGTTGCCAACACACTCTCCTGTGTCCACCTGATTTAATTAGCTCACTCTTCATCAGTATCTCTCTCCCCCCCACTGACCAGTCCTTTTCATGCCTGATGATTTGTCTTCGGGGATGGTTCCTGTCCTGTGCCATCAGAAGTTCTGGGGAGCATTGTCTCTGGGATTCCTCTAGTCGCAATCATACCATTAGGTGTGGTCTTTTAATGAGAACTTGGGGTCTGCATCCCATTGGTCTCCTGCTCCCTCAGGAGTTGTCTGTTGTGTTTCCTGACAGGGCAGACATCGATTGTGGCCGGGCACCAACTAGTTCTTCTGGTCTCAGGATATTGTAGGTCTCTGGTTCAAGTGGCCCTTTCTGTCTCTTGGGTTCTTAGTTGTCGTGTGACCTTGGTGTTCTTCCTTTGCCTTTGCTCCCGGTGGGTTGAGACCAATTAATGTATTTTAGATGGCTGCTTGTTGGCTTTTAGGACCCCAGGTGCCACAATTCAAAGTGGGATGCAGAGTGTTTTCATAATAGAATTGTTTTGCCCATTGATTTAGAAGTCCTCTCAAACCAAGTTCCCCAGACCCCAGCCCCTGCTTTGCTATCCTTTGAAGCTTTCATTTTATCTCGGAAACCTCTTTACTTTTAATCCTGTCCAATTAGGCTGACCTTCCATGTTTTGAGTGTTGTCTTTCCCTTCACCCAAAGCAGTTCCCATCTACAGATTGATCAATAAAAAGCCCTCTCCCTCCCTCTCTCCCTCCCTCCCTCCCTCCCTCCCCCCTTTGTAACCACAAAAGTATGTGTTCTTTTCCATTTTTTCTATTTCTCAAGATCTTATAATAGTGGTCTTATACAATATTTGTCCTTTTGCAACTGACTCATTTCGCTCAGCATAATGCCTTCCAGATTCCTCCATGTTATGAAGTGTTTCAGAGATTTGTCACTGTTCTTTATCGATGCGTAGTATTCCATTGTGTGAATATACCACAATTTATTTACCCATTCGTCCGTTGATGGACATCTTGGTTGCTTCCAGCTTTTTGCTATTGTAAACAGAGCTGCAATAAACATGGGTGTGCATATATCTGTTTGTGTGAAGGGTCTTGTATTTTTAGGGTATATTCCGAGGAGTGGGATTTCTGGGTTGTATGGTAGTTCTATTTCTAACTGTTTAAGATAACGCCAGATGGATTTCCAAAGTGGTTGTACCATTTTACATTCCCACCAGCAGTGTATGAGAGTTCCAGTCTCTCCGCAGCCTCTCCAACATTTATTATTTTGTGTTTTTTGAATTAATGCCAGTCTAGTTGGTGTCAGATGGAATCTCATCGTAGTTTTAATTTGCATTTCTCTAATGACTAATGATCGAGAGCATTTTCTCATGTATCTGTTGGCTGCCTGAATATCTTCCTTAGTGAAATGTGTGTTCATATCCTTTGCCCACTTCTTGATTGGGTTGTTTGTCTTTTTGTGGTTGAGTTTGAGAGAATCATGTAGATTTTAGAGATCAGGCGCTGGTCTGAGATGTCATAGCTGAATATTCTTTCCCAGTCTGTAGGTGGTCTTTTTACTCTTTTGGTGAAGTCTTTAGATGAGCATAGGTGTTTGATTTTTAGGAGCTCCCAGTTATCTGGTTTCTCTTCATCATTTTTGGCAATGTTTTGTATTCTGTTTATGCCCTGTATTAGGGCTCCTAGGGTAGATCCTATTTTTTCTTCCATGATTTTTATCGTTTTAGTCTTTATGTTTAGGTCTTTGATCCACTTGGAGTTAGTTTTTGTGCATGGTGTGAGGTATGGGTCCTGTTTCATTCTTTTGCAAATGGATATCCAGGTATGCCAGCACCATTTGTTAAAAAGACTATTATTTCCCCAATTGACTGACACTGGTCCTTTGTCAAATATCAGCTGCTCATAAATGGATGGATTTATATCTGGATTTTCAATTCTGTTCCATTGGTCTATGTGCCTGTTGTTGTACCAGTACCAGGCTGTTTTGACTACTGTAGCTATATAATAGGTTCTGAAATCAGGTAGGGTGAGGCCTCCCACTTTCTTCTTCTTTTTCAGTAATGTCTTGCTTATCCGGGGGTTCTTTCCTTTCCATATGAAATTAGTGATTTGTTTCTCTATTCCCTTAAAGTATGACATTGGTATTTGGATTGGAAGTGCGTTGTATGTATAAATGGCTTTTGGTAGAATAGACATTTTTACTATGTTAAGTCTTCCTATCCATGAGCAGGGTATGTTTTTCCATTTAAGTGTGTCCTTTTGAATTTCTTGTAGCAGAGTTTTATAGTTTTCTTTGTATAGGTCTTTTACATCCTTGGTAAGATTTATTCCTAAGTATTTTATCTTCTTGGGGGCTACTGTGAATGGTATTGATTTGGTGATTTCCTCTTCGGTGTTCTTTTTGTTGATGTAGAGGAATCCAAGTGATTTTTGTATGTTTCTTTTATATCCTGAGACTCTTCCAAACTCTTCTATTAGTTTCAGTAGTTTTCTGGAGGATTTCTTAGGGTTTTCCATGTATACGATCATGTCATCTGCAAATAGTGATAGCTTTACTTCCTCCTTACCAATCTGGATACCCTTTATTTCTTTGTCTAGCCTAATTGCTCTGGCTAGGACTTCAAGTACGATGTTGAATAAGAGTGGTGATAAAGGGCATCCTTGTCTGGTTCCCGTTCTCAAGGGAAATGCTTTCAGATTCTCTCCATTTAGAGTGATATTGGCCGTCGGCTTTGCATATATGCCCTTTATTATGTTGAGGAATTTTCCTTCAATTCCTATTTTGGTAAGAGTTTTTATCATAAATGGGTGTTGGACTTTGTCAAATGCCTTTTCTGCATCAATTGATAAGATCATGTGGTTTTTGTCTTTTGTTTTATTTATGTGATGGATTACATTAATGGTTTTTCTGATATTAAACCAGCCTTGCATACCTGGTATAAATCCCACTTGATCAGGGTGAATTATTTTTTTGATGTGTTGTTGGATTCTATTGGCTAGAATTTTATTAAGGATTTTTGCATCTATGTTCATGAGGGATATAGGTCTAAAATTTTCTTTTTTTGTAATGTCTTTACCTGGTTTTGGTATCAGGGAGATGGTAGCTTCATAGAATGAGTTGGGTAGTATTCCGTCTTTTTCTATACTTTGAAATACCTTCAATAGTAATGGTGTTAAGTCTTCCCTGAAGGTTTGGTAGAACTCTGCAGTGAAGCCATCTGGGCCAGGACTTTTTTTTTGTTGGGAGTTTTTTGATTACCGTTTCAATCTCTTTTTTTGTTATGGGTCTATTTAGTTGTTCTACTTCTGAATGTGTTAGTTTAGGTAAGTAGTATTGTTCCAAGAATTTATCCATTTCTTCTAGGTTTTCAAATTTGTTAGAGTACAATTTTATGTAGTAATCTGATATGATTCTTTTAATTTCATTTGGTTCTGTTGTGATGTGGTCCTTCTCGTTTCTTATTCGGGTTATTTGTTTCCTTTCCTGTTTTTCTTTAGTCAGTCTAGCCAATGGTTTATCAATTTTGTTAATTTTTTCAAAGAACCAGCTTTTGGCTTTGTTAATTCTTTCAATTGTTTTTCTGTTCTCTAATTCATTTAGTTCAGCTCTAATTTTTATTATTTGTTTTCTTCGGGTGCCTGATGGATTCTTTTGTTGCTCACTTTCTATTTGCTCAAGTTGTCGGGACAGTTCTCTGATTTTGTCTCTTTCTTCTTTTTGTATGTGTGCATTTATCGATATAAATTGGCCTCTGAGCACTGCTTTTGCTGTGTCCCAGAGGTTTTGATAGGAAGTATTTTCATTCTCGTTGCTTTCTAAGAATTTTCTTATTCCCTCCTTGATGTCTTCTATAACCCAGTCTTTTTTCAGGAGGGTATTGTTCATTTTCCAAGTATTTGATTTCTTTTCCCTAGTTTTTCTGTTATTGATTTCTAGCTTCATTGCCTTGTGGTCTGAGAAGATGCTTTGTAATATTTCGATGTTTTGGATTCTGGAAAGATTTGTTTTATGCCCTAATATGTGGTCTATTCTAGAGAATGTTCCATGTGCGCTAGAAAAAAAAGTATATTTTGCAGCAGTTGGGTGGAGAGTTCTGTATAAGTCAATGAGGTCAAGTTGGTTGATTGTTGTAAGTAGGTCTTCCGTGTCTCTATTGAGCTTCTTACTGGATGTCCTGTCCTTCTCCGAAAGTGGTGTGTTGAAGTCTCCTACTATATATGTGGAGGTGTCTATCTCACTTTTCAATTCTGTTAAAATTTGATTTATGTATCTTGCAGCCCTGTCATTAGGTGCGTAAATATTTAATATGGTTATGTCTTCCTGATCAATTGTCCCTTTTATCATTATATAGTGTCCTTCTTTATCCTTTGTGGCGGATTTAAGTCTAAAGTCTATTTTGTCAGAAATTAATATTGCTACTCCTCTTCTTTTTTGCTTATTGTTTGCTTGATATATATTTTTTCCATCCTTTGAGTTTTAGTTTGTTTGTGTCTCTAAGTCTAAGGTGTGTCTCTTGTAGGCAGCATATAGATGGATCGTGTTTTTTTATCCAGTCCGTGACTCTCTGTCTCTTTATTGGTGCATTTAGTCCATTTACATTCAGCGTAATTATAGATAAGTAAGTTTTTAGTGCTGTCATTTTGATGCCTTTTCATGTGTGTTGTTGGCCATTTCATTTTTCCACATGCTTTTTTGTGCTGAGACGTTTTTCTTAGTAGCTTGTGAGATCCTCATTTTCATAATGTTTAACTTTGTGTTTATTGAGTCGTTACGTTTTTCTTGGCTTTTTTCTTGAGTTATGGGATTGATATTCCTTTTTGTGGTTACCTTTTTATTTACCCCTATTTTTCTAAGTAAAAACCTAACTTGTATCCTTCTATTTCGCCTTGTATCACTCTCCATCTGGCAGTTCAATGCCTCCTATATTTAGTCCCTCTTTTTGATTATTTTGATCGTTTATCTATTGATTTCCATGATTTCCTGTTGTGTGTATTATTTTGTTTATTTATTTATTTTTTAGAATTAGTCTTAATTTGTTTGTTTTTGTGCTTTCCCTGTTTGAGTTGCGTTGATATCAGGACGTTCTGTTTTGTGACCTTGTATTGTGCTGGTACCTGATATTATTGGTCATCCGGCCAAACAATCTCCTTTAGCATTTCTTGCAGTCTTGGTTTAGTTTTTGCAAATTCTCTAAACTTGTGTTTATCTGTAAATATCTTAATTTCTCCTTCATATTTCAGAGAGAGTTTTGCTGGATATATGATCCTTGGTTGGCAGTTTTTCTCGTTCAGTGCTCTGTATATGTCGTCCCATTCCCTTCTTGCCTGCATGGTTTCTGCTGAGTAGTCTGAACTTATTCTTATTGATTCTCCCTTGAAGGAAACCTTTCTTTTCTCCCTGGCTGCTTTTAAAATTTTCTGTTTGTCTTTGGTTTTGGCAAGTTTGATGATGATATGTCTTGGTGTTTTTCTTTTTGGATCAATCTTAAATGGGGTTCGATGAGCATCTTGGATAGATATCCTTTCTTCTTTCATGATGTCAGGGAAGTTTTCTGTCAGGAGTTCTTCAACTATTTTCTCTGTGTTTTCTGTCCCCCCTCCCTGTTCTGGGACTCCAATCATCCGCAGATTATCCTTCTTGATAGAGTCCCACATGATTCTTAGGGTTTCTTCATTTTTTTTAATTCTTTTATCTGATTTTTTTTCAGCTATGTTGGTGTTGTTTCCCTGGTCCTCCAGAAGTCCCAGTCTACATTCTAATTGCTCGAGTCTGCTCCTCTGACTTTCTATTGCATTGTCAAATTCTGTAATTTTATTGTTAATCTTTTGGATTTCTACATGCTGTCTCTCTATGGATTCTTGCAACTTGTTAATTTTTCCACTATGTTCTTGAATAATCTTTTTGAGTTCTTCAACAGTTTTATCAGTGTGTTCCTTGGCTTTTTCTGCATTTATCCTAATTTCATTTGTGATATCTTTAAGCATTCTGTAAATTAGTTTTTTATATTCTGTATCTGATAATTCCAGGATTGTATCTTCATTTGGGAAAGATTTTGATTCTTTTGTTTGGGGGGTTGGAGAAGCTGTCATGGTCTGTTTCTTTATGTGGTTTGATATGGACTGCTGTCTCCGAGCCATCACTGGGAAACTAGATTTTCCAAGTAGTCAGCTGGTGCGCTGGCTCCTAGTTCTGAAAACAGTCGCTGTCTGCCCGTATTTGTTCGTTTTCCGTCTCTAAGTCTGTGCTTGTTGTTCAGAGTTCGTAGATTGTTATGTATGTGATCGATTCCCTTGTTTTTCCGAGTCTTTGTTGCAAGAGGGATCCGCGGTAGCGTCCACCTAGTCCGCCATCTTGGCCCCCGCCCTCTTGGTTTTTATTTTTAATGGAGCTGCCATGACCTTGCCTTGTCCAGGTTGTGCTTATTTTGGATATCGCATTTTTACTTGGATATCTAACAGGCATTTCAAATGTACTATATCCAAAAGAGAACTTTTGATTTTTCCCTCAACCTTCCCCATCTCAGTAAATTGTAGTACTATACACACATACACTAAAACCAGAAATCTGGGTATAATCCTAGATGCATCCTTTTCCCTCACTCCCTACTTCAGCACACCCTGGTAAATCCAGTCCAAATTATATGGTTAATTCCTTCGCTGCTTTTCATCTCCACTGTAACCAATTTCCTAGACTCCATCATCTCTTGCCTGGGCTACTACAACATCCTCCTTACTTGTCTACCTGCTTCTACTCTTAACTCCTTCTGCACACAGAGTGGATAGATTGCATCAATCCCCTGCTTAAAACCTTCCCATGCTCTTAGAATGAAACGCTAACTCCTTATGATGGCCTGCAATGCCTTAGATTATTGATTAAAAAGTCGGAAAGGACTCGTTAACTGGAAAACACATGACACTTCTAAGTGGGACATGTACTACTCAGTTCCAATAAATTGTCACCTTGCCAAATAAGGATCTACCGTTGTTAGATCTTTTGATTTTTTTCTAAGAGAACTAGAAATCTAGCTTTATATGTGAAATGTCCTGATTTTTAATTGTTGGCAATTGAAAAACAAAAATAAAATAAAACAAGAGAAAACACTGTGCAGGCCAAATCTAACACTTCTATGGATTACTAGTTTGCAACAGACCTCGACTCTGGGTGATTGGGCCCCCAGTTTACCCTCCAGCTTGCCTTTTCTCTGCCTCTGCTCCAGGATTCGTAGCTATAGCAGATGCTCTCATTACCTTCTCAATTCCCTTAGCTTTGGTATTTCAGTGCACTTCCACCTTCCAGTGACTAGTATCTGCATCTTTGTGTCTGGCTGCTTTTTCTGAAAGCTGAGAAGCTTTCCTCTGTTCATGAGGAACAGACATCAACTAATGATTCTTGGTAGTTGAAATATAAGAACTTCAACTTTCTCACCTCTTGGGTAGGGTAATTCTGAGACATATATTTGGCTCCATTTCCCAGAGTTTCCCTGAGGTATTAAGCCTGTCACCCACTGTGTAGCTGGCATATTAATACGCCCTTTACTGGCTGCCTTACCTTTCCTGTGTCACTTCTCCACTGCCCTCCCTACTGGTATTCCCTACATCTCCCAATAAACTACCTGCACTCGAATCCTTGTCTCACGTTCTGGGGCTACCAAAAATGAGATAATGGTCATCTTCCATTTCCTCCAACAGACCAAGCTTGTTCCAGCTGCATGTCCTTTGTTGTTTTTTCTGCCTGCATACTCTTCCCTCAGATTTTTGTACGGCTCACCTCCTCACTTTGTTCATATCTCAGCTCAAATGTCATCTCAGCAGATAGGACATCCAAGACTACCCAAATTGTAATAGTCTTTCCTTCCATCCACTGTCTGTTTTATTTTCTTCATGACTCTTTTCATTACCTGAAGTTATCTTCTTAATTCACTTGTTTATGTGTTTATTGTCTATCAGAGTCCCTGGGTAGTATAAATGTGCTTGGCTGCTAACCAAAAGGTTGGAGGTTTGAGTCCACCCGGAGGTGCCTTGGAAGAAAGGCCTGGTGATCTACTTTCAAAAAATTAGCCATTGAAACCCTATGGAGTGTAGTTCTACTCTGACACACAAGAGGTCGCCATGAATTGGAATTGACCCTACAGCAACTGGTTTTTACCCTCACCATCAGCTTCTATAAGAGCAGGGGCCATGTCTGACTTGTTCACTGCTCTATCACGAATGTATAGCACATAGTAGGAGTTCAATAAATATTTCCTGAATGAATGAGCACGTGATGAATTTTCACAATTCTTAGAGTTCATGTTAATTTCCCCTAGTACTCCCTCCCCTGATTCTTCGTTCTTAACCTGACCCCAACAAGGCTACAAAGCTGATGCAGATGGGCAAACAGCCCCCTTCTTACTAGTGGGTAACTTCTGTCAGATTCATGTCTTTAGAAATTCCCATGAGTATATTTCAGTTGTGAATCCCTTTCCTTCAAGTCTTTCTGATGTCTTTGGTTTTTTTTTTTTTTAGCTTTTTGTGTTAAAAATCTCAATTTGCTTTGTTTTCTCCTGTTATTCTTCTCACTGGCATATTGACAGTTGAGGTTAGAAGCGTCATTCCCAATTTCCTTCCAAGTCATTTTCTCCTATTATTCTCCTGTCTCTGACATGCATGCTGTTGTCTATAGTATCTGGCCTTATAGTTTGATACAGGCGTGTTCCCCCCTCCGCCCCAATTTCCAGTTAAAATCATCTTGATCAGATCAGCAAGTCTCCAGGCAACCACGTTCTTCCCTAGTGAGATGCACTTGAGACTCAGCCAAGAGTCTATCATTCCAATATCTTAGGCCATCGTTCAAAAAAAAAATCTGCACAGTTCCAACGGTTCCCAGTATCTCCAGCTGTGCTGGCTGCAGCCACTCCCACACCTAGCCTCAAGGGACCTCTGACCTCCCAAGCTAGCCCTGCAGAAGCTGAGATGTAGACAAATCTGTTCCCCTTGGTTCAGATGAGACAATATTGGAATTTCTCAAAAGGAAATGTGCTAGGAATTCAAGTGAAAAACAAAACCAGAGAGAGGAAGTGAGAATACAAAAGCTTATAAAAGGATGTATTTACGGAGTCTTGATTCCTTATTCTAAGATAACTACACTCTGTCTGCAGATTGGTTTGCCAGACACAGCTCACAGAGCACACAGGATCTGAGAATATAATCCTTCAAACTTTTCATAAAGGGGCAATGGAAAGTTGAGGCAGAGGAAGGGCTTGCAGGAAGACAGAAAGAGCCTTTATGAGTCTGGATTGTCTCATTCCATGGAAATGGTACCTGGGAGGGGCAGGAAACACCACTACCATCCCTTGTCCCGTTTGAAGCTTCCTGCAACCTTGTTGAACTTCTTTATTGGTTCTGATAGTTTTTTAGTGAATTCTTTAGGATTTCTGTGAATTCTTTGCAAGATCATGTCATCTCCAGATAGAGATTATTTTACTTCTTCCCCTCCAGTCTGGATTTTTAATTTCATTTTCTTGCCTAATTGACCCGGCTGGAACTTCCAGTGCATACTTGTTTTATTGTGCTTTGCTTTATTTTGCTTCGCAGATATTGTGTTTTTTACAAATGAAGGTTCATGGCAACCCTATTTATCCAACAGCATGTGATCGCTTCGTGTCTCTGTGTCACATTTTGGTAATTCTTGCATTATTTCAAACTTTTTCATTATTACTATATCTGTCATGCTGATCAGTGATCTTTGATGTTACTATTGTAATTGTTTGGGGGTGCCATGAACAGCGCCCATGTAAGATGCAAACTTAATAAATGTTGTGTGTGTTCTGACTGCTCCACTGACCAGCCGTTCCCCCGTCTCTCTCTCTCTCCTCTTGCCCTCCTATTCCCTGAGACTCAACAACATTGAAATTAGGCCAATTAATAACCGTACAATGGCCTCTAAGTGCTCAAGTGAAAGGAAGAGTCATACATCCCTCATTTTAAGTCAAAAGCTAGAAAAGATTAAGCTTAGTGAGGAAGGCATGTCAAAAGCTGAAATAGGCCAAAAGCTAGGCCTCTTGTGGCAAACAGTTAGCCAAGTGGTGAATGTAAAGAAAAAGTTCTTGAAGGGAGTTAAAAATGCTATGCTACTCCAGTGAACACACGAATGATAAGAAAGCGAAACAGCCTTATTGCTGACATGGAGAAAGTTTTAGTGGTCTGGGTAGAAGATCAGAGTAGTCACAACATTCTCTTAACATTCTCTAATCCAGAGCAAGGCTCTAACTCTCTTCAATTTTACGAAGGCCGAGAGAGGTGAGGAAGCTGCAGAAGAAAAGTTTGAAACTAGCAGAGGTTTGGTTCATGAGGTTTAAGGGAAGAAGTTGTCTCCATAACATAAAAGTGCAAGGTGAAGCAGGAAGTGCTGGCGTAGAAGCTGCAGCAAGTCGTCCAGAAGATCTAACTGAGATAGTTGATGAAGGGGCTGCACTGAACAACAGATTTGCAACGTGGATGAGACAGCCTTATAATGGATGAAGATGCCGTCTGGGACTTTCACACCTAGAGAGAAGTCAAGGCCTGGCTTCAAAGCTGCCAAGCACAGGCTGACCCTCTCATTAGGGGCTAATGCAGCTGGTGACTTTAAGTTGAAGCCAATGCTCATTTACCATTCCGAAAATCCTAGGGCCCTTAAGAATTTTGCTAAGTCTACTCTGCCTGTGCTCTGTAAATGGAACAACAAAGCCTGGATGACAGCACATCTGTTTACAACATGATTTACTGAATATTTTAAGCCTACTGTTGAGAACTACTGCTTAGAAAAAAAGATTCCTTTCAAAATATTACTGCTCATTGACAGTGCACCTGGTCACCCAAGAGCTCTGATGGAGATGTACAAGGGGATTAGTGTTGTTTTCATGCCTGCTAACAGCATCCATTCTGCAGCCCATGGATCAAGGAGCAATTTCAACTTTCAAGTCTTATTATTTAAGAAATATATTTTGTAAGGCTATAGCTGCCACAGATAGTGATTCCTCTGATGAATCTGGGCAAAGTAAATTGAAAACCTTCTGGAAGGGATTCACTATTCTAGATGCCATTAAGAACATTTCTGATTCACGGGAGGAGGTCAAAATATCAACAGTAAGAGGAGTTTGGAAGAAGTTGGTTCCAATCCTCACAGATGACTTTGAGGGGTTCAAGATTTCAGTGGAGGAAGTAACTGCAGATATGGTGGAAATAGCAACAGAACTAGAATTAGAAGTGGAACCTGAAGATGTGACTGAATTGCTGAAATCTCATGATAGAACTTTAACAGATGAGGAGTTGCTTCTTACGAATGAGCAAAGAAAGTGTTTTTTTGAGATGTTATCTACTGCTGGTGAAGATGTTGGGAACATTGTTGAAATGACAACAAGGAATTTAGAATATTACGTAAACTTAATGGATAAAGCAGTGCCAGGGTTTGAGAGGATTGACTCCGATTTTGAAAGAAGTTCTACTGTGGGTAAAATGCTATCAAACAGCATTGCATGCTACAGAGAAATCTTTCGTGAAAGGAAGAGTCAATCGGTGTGGCAAACATCATTGTGGTCTTATTTTAAGAAATTTCCACGGCCACCCCAACCTTCAGCAACTACCACCCTGATCAGTCAGCAGCCATCAACATCGACGCAAGATCTTCCACCAGCAAAAGGATTACGACTTGTTGAAGGCTCAGATGATGATTAGCATTTTTAACAATAAAGTATTTTTAAATTAAGGTGTGTACATTGTGTGGGTGGGTGGTGGTACCCAATTAAAACAAATGCATTGATGGTCTTTGGAATTTGAATCTAGAATTCTGATTAAGAGATCTAGGTTAGTATTGGAGAACATTGGGGAATTGGATCCAATAGGCCCAGCTATTAAACCTGGCCTAGGCCTGGTGCAGTCTCGACAGAATTTATTGCAGAACTTCCTAACCTTTCTCATGCCATTGCACACATAGAAAATGATAACATTTGTATAACACAGTGTGGTAAATGGAGACTTCTTATGATCAGAAGTAGTTGGCTCAGGCTCTGGCTGCCTCAGGTTCTGCTCAGACACCTAAGGCTGAGGGGATTAATATCTGCATTGTAGCACACAGTTTGGGAAGCTCTGCTTTATTGAAAACTTTTACTTCTGAAGGCACCTATACTCATGAAGCGCTCATCTTACAACTCAGAGCTAAGTAATTGTCTTAGGCTGGGCTCTCTAGAAAGCAAAACCAGTGAAGTGTACGCATATATGTATATATAGGGAGATTTATATCAGAGAAGTGTCTCATGTGGTTGTAGAGGCTGGAAAGTCCCAAGTCCATGGGCCAAGCATCAGGCTGGAGGCTTCTCCTGACTGACGTAGCTGCAGGGGCTGATGAATCCAAGATTGGCAGGTAAGATGTCAGGCTGTTGGCTCACAGGCTATGGAGGCTGACAAATTCCAAGATCAGCAGGCAATGCAGCAAGTGGCTGGCTCAAGTCCCAAGAACGGGAGGTGAGATGATGACAAGACGGATGCAGGATCCAGAGTGAACAAAAGCCTATGAGCTTTGCCAGAAAGTCCATATACATTGGATGTAGTCCACACCCCCAAGGAAACGCCCTTTCAACTGATTGGCTACTTATATCAGATCTCATCATGGAGGTGATTACGGAGGCTCATGGCCCAGCCAAGTTGACACACAAGCTTAACCATCATAGTGATATACACCACTCTCTGCTTGATGTGAGACCTATAAATTTATCATCTCCTGGAGCAATTGGAACCCTGAACTTCACTGCTGATAAGTACTGCCGACATGAACTTTGGGCCAGGCTTGTGGCCAGATAATCCACCTTGCCAAATAAATAGTTACCTACCTGAATTGTCACCTTCAGAACAGGAGATGGAAATTTTTGTCCAGTATGAGACCTTCAATTGATTCTTGGGTCATGTAGTCAGGTTGTTCATCCTTGAAAAGTGAATATTCTCACTCTCTGATTCAGAAGCCCAGACTCTAGGACTCCACATATAAATCTATGGCAGAGGTTCATCAAGTCTTCAGTTCCTGTGCTGAGCACTGGCCCTTTTTGTAAAAGAGAAGAAATTTTAGGTGATGGCAGTTCTCTAATGGTTAAAAGCAGTGTTGTTATAGGAGGAACCCAGGTATTTATGACCTGTTGGGTACCTACATATAGCCTTGCTTGAGTTACAGAAGAGTGGAAAATGGCATTTCAGATCCACCTGGAGGTAACATAAGGACCAAATTATGCCTTTCAGCTATGAGCTAACTTCCATTGTTCTATCATCTAAAGGATGATAGCTTTTATTCTTGTAAGATCTAGGACCCTGAATTTATATTAATTTTCTCCCCAAACTAGATCTTCCTTCAGCTCTTGGTCTGAGTTATATTGGAATACTATAACAGTACCACCTGCAGATCAAATCAGGGAAATGAGTATTTTGATTGCTTGGAATTTGAACGTAAATTTCTGATTAAGAGATCTAGATTAGTATTTTCTAAACTTTACCGTACTTCAGAATGACTGAGAACTAAAAACAAATAAACTTTCATGGATTGAACTATGTCCCCCCAAAAATGTGTATATCAACTTTGTTAGGCCGTGATTCCCAGCATTGTGTGGTTGTCCTCCATTCTGTGATTGTAATTTTATGTTAAAGAGGATTAGGGTGGGATTGTATCACCCTTACCAAGTCACATCCCTGATCCAATGTGCAGGGAGTTTCCCTGGGGTGTGGCCTGCACCACCTTTTATCTCTCAAGAGATAAAAGGAGAGGAAAGCAAGCAGAGAGTTGGGGACCTCATAACACCAAGAAAGCAGCACCAGGAGCTGAGCGCATCCTTTGAACCTGGGGTCCCTGTGCCTGAGAAGCTCCTCGACCATGGAAAGATTGAGGACAAGGCCTTCTTCCAAAGCTGATAGAGAGAGAGAGAAAGCCTTCCCCTGGAGCTGATGCCTTGAATTTGGACTTTTAGCCTACTTTACTGTGAGGAAATAAATTTCTCTTCATTAAAATCATCCACTTATGGTATTTCTGTTATGGCAGCAGTAGATGACTAAGACACAAACAAAACAAAATACAAAAACAAAAAAACAAATGTGGAGGCCTCACCCAGACCTCTTGATCAGAAATTCTAGGGATGGGGGCACGGATTAATTTTTTCAAAAGACTTCTGGTGCAATTGACTTTTGGGAACCCGTGGTTTAGTCGATAGTGGACGAAAGGTCTTTAGTAAACCCCCAAGAGATCAAGGACATACAGACAAGCTTGGGGCTTAGCGGCTATCACTGAAAGTTTATAGGCCATGTCTCAAGCATAATCATGACTCTCACCAGCATTCACAAGAAGCATTCACACCATAGTGTGTTAGTCATCTAGTGCTGCTATAACAGAAATACCACAAGTGGATGGCTTTAACAAAGAGAAATTTATTTCCTCACAGTAAAGTAGGCTAAAAGTCCAAATTCAGGGCATCAGCTCCTGGGGGGACTTTCTCTCTCTGTCGGCCTTCTCCTCAATGTTTCCCCTGACTAGGAGCTTCTCTCTGCAGGAACCCCAGGTCCAAAGGATGTGCTCTGCTCCTGGCACTGCTTTCTTGGTGGTATGATGTCCCCCTGTCTCTCTGCTCACTTCTTTCTTTTATATCTCAAGAGACTGCCTCAAGAGACAATCCAATCTTGTAGGCTGAGTTCTGCCTCACTAACACAACTGCTGTTTGTCCTCCATCATTAACATCATACAGGCAGGATTTACAACATATAGGAAAATCACACAATACCAGGAACCATGGCCCAGCCTAATTGATACACACATTTTGGGGGGGACATGATTCAATCCACGACATATGGTTAGCACCCAAGTGCATAAATCACTGTGCCACCAGGTCTTCTTGTGTTGTTCATGGTTGTCTTAGTTATCTAGTGCTGCTACAACAGAAATACCACAAGTGGATGGCTTTAACAAGGAGAAATTTTTTCTCTCACAGTCTAGGAGGCTAGAAGTCCGAATTCAGGGTATCAGCTCCAGGGGAAGGCTTTCTATCTCTGTTTGCTCTGGAGGAAGGTCCTTGTCATTAATCTTCCCCGGTCTAGGAGCTTAGCACAGGGACCCCGGGTCCAAAGGATGTGCTCCCCTCCTGGTTCCTTAATCTTGGTGGCATGAGGTCCCCCTGTTTCTACTCACTTCTTCCTTTTATATCTCAAAAGATATTGACTCAAGATATGACCTAATCTTGTAGATTAAGTCCTGCCTCATTAATATAACTGCCTCTAATCCTGCCTCATTAACATCATAGAGGTAGGATTTACAACGCAGAGGAAAATCACCTCAGATGACAAAATAGTGGACAATCACACAGTGCTGGGAATCATGGCCCAGATAAGTTGACACACATTTTGGGGGGACACAGTTCAATCCATAACAATAATATTCTCTTTTTATCTTTTAATACCCATAATAGCCCATATTTCATTCCAGCTATCGGTGATTTGTGTCTTCTATCCTTTTTTGTTTGCCAGTCTTATTAGAGGTTTATCAATTTATTGATATTAAAAAAAAAAACTCAGCCTCTGTTTTTTATTGATTTTCTCTATTGCTTTCCTGTTTCAATTTCACTGGTTTCTGTTCTTTATTACTTCCTCATTTCCTTCCTTCTGATTGGCTTGAGTTTATTTTGCTCCTCTTTTTCTAGTTTCTTAAGGTGGAAGCTTACCCGTTCCCCCACCCCATTGCTGTCAAGTGGATTCCGACTCATGGTGACACAGTAGTGGTGCAGTGGTTAAGAGCTGGGCTGCTAACCAAAAGTTCAGCAGTTCAAATCCAACAGCCACTCTTTGGAAACCTTATGAGGCAGTTATACTCTGTCCTACAGGGTGGCTACGAGTCAGAAGGTGAAAGTTTACTTGATTTAAGACCTTCTTTTTTTCTGATAGAAGCATTTCATGCTATAAATAGCCCAGTGAGTACCACTTTAGCTGAAGCCCACAAACTTTAATGTGTTTTATTTTCATTCCGTTTAAATTGTGTTCTAATTTTCCTTGGCTTCCTCTTTGACACATGCATTATTTAAAAAGTGTGTTTTCAAATTTTCAAGCATTTGTAAAATTTTCAGTTCTCTCTCTTTTATTGATTTCCGTTGTATTCAGAGAACATTGTATAATTTTAATTCTTTTAAATTTGTTAACCCTTTGTTTATGATCCAGGATATGGTACATGTTGGTGAATGCTCATTCCATGAGCACTTGGAAAGAATATGTATTATGCTGCTTTTGAGTGCAGTGCTCTATAAATATCAGTTTGATTTACTTGGTTGATGGTGTTGTTCATTTCTTCTATCCTTGCTGATTTAATGTTTAATAATAGAGGAGTGTGGAATTTTCCAACTATAATTGTGTATTTCTCCTCTCAATGTCTTATAATATCAGTTTTTGCTTTATGTATTTTGAGGCTCTATTGTTAGCTGCATGCACATTTAGTTCCTCTTTATATCTGTAACTTTCTTTGCTCTGAGGTCTACGTTTTCTGATTTTAATATAGTCACTCTTGCTTTTTTTAAAATTAATGTTTGTGTGATATAGCTTTGACACGTTGTTTAGTATTGGGTTCACGCATTCACAACTTGAGGGTTAGCCCAGGAGTACATAAACAATTTTATACAGTTGCATTCCTGAACTGTTCCCTCTCTGCAATCTCCTCAGTACTTTCCAGTTCCCTGGGCTCCCATTTTTGGTACTCCAGCCAGAAAGCTGGGACTTTATCCCACTCTGCCATGTACTTCCCATGACTATGTCTGTATCTGGAGCTCAATTGTGGCATGACAGAGAGAAAAAAAAAGCAATGGAGGTTACTCCACCATCCTGACATCACAGTACCTTTGATCATAGAAAGAGATCCCCTCCTTAAGAGTTTTAAGAGACTGCAGGCCTCCACTGTCATCACTATGGCTTCCAGGAGGCCTCTTTGCTAATCCTGAATCCTGAACTAAAGGGCCTTTCCTGGACATCACTCTGTCTGCACTGAAACCAACTTCTGAGTTTTGGGGCTGCCTTGAGTCCAGGCTGGAGGATACCAGAGGAAACAAAATGGTAAACTTATCACCACCTTGATGCTACTTTGAATTCTAGTCTTCTTCCTCCAATTTAAGGGCTATTTATTATTCATAATTTTCAAATAGCTGTCCCATGTATTCTGTACATGTTTCATAGCTGCATTCAGTGGGAGAAAAAGGGTAGAATGAATGTGTTGAGTCCATCTTTCCTGGAACCAGAACCCCAGGCCGTAGAAACGTAATGGCCTCCTTATCTCCACCCTGATCCTGGTCTTCTCTCAACCTTCTTATTTTGGTACACTATGTAGACAATGCTATCACCTGTCTGTTAGTTTATCATAACTGTGGTGGCTTGCATGTTGCTGTGATGCCGGAAGCTATGTCACCAGTATTTCAAATACCGGCAGAGTCACCCACGATGGACAAGTCTCAGCAGAGCTTTCAGACTAAGACAGACTAAGAGGAAGGACCTGGTGATCTGCTTTTGAAAACAAAAAAAATTAGCCAGTCAAAACCAAGCAACATTTCATTCTGTTATACGTAGAGTTGCTTCATGGGTTGGAATTGACTCAACAGCACCTAACCACAACAAAAACATGTAGATAATAATATCTTCTGCAAACAATAGTGCGTTTTTTTTTTCTTTTCCCTTATTTATTCACTATAATGTGCTAAATCATAGCATCTGGCACTACCAGATCATCCTTCTCCATCCTGCTCTATGTACCTGGAGGCTGACCACTATGGAATGTATCAATGGGGCTCTTTTGCCTTCTAGCTTCTTTTTGGGTTTAGTTAGCGAAAGGCAATGGCAGGAGATTAGAGAGAAGGAGAACAGAGAGGTCAGGGTGTATATCTCCCTAGCTCCCTTCCAACTGAGCCATGGTTGAGCAATGACTGCATTACTCTTCCTAAGTCACAGTTCCTGGTAGGAAGTCCCTCTCACATAGCTACCAAATCAAAACCTGTTGCTCAAGTTGATTCCTATTCATAATGACCTTATAGGACAGAGTAGAACTGCCCCATAGGTTTGCCAAGGAGCAGTTGGTAGATTTGAACTGTTGACCTTTTTGTTAGCAGTCAGGCTTAACCATTGCCTCACCAGGACTCCAGAAAGAAAAAATGGCACATAGCTACAGGTCTCACCAATTTCAAAAGTAGTTCTTTGCCCTTGCCTCTTCAGGCCTACAGTTGATAACTGTTTCTTGCTAGTTCTAGTCCCTGAAAGGTTCACCATCCTTTATTGTTCCCCTTAAGTCATCCCATACCTTTATAAATTGTCCTTTCGTTACACTCTCTTCAATTACCTCTTCTAAGTGTGCCATCTGTTTCCTGCTGGAATGCTGACAGATACAAATATTCTGGTGATATTTTAGAATGTAAAGAAGTAAAATAATCCTAATATATTCCAGAGAGAAAAAAACAGATTTCCCACAAAGATATGGGAAGGACACTAGACTTCTTACTGGCAATACTGGGTGCAAGATTAAATCAAAAGGAAAAGTGCAAACTATTTAGAAATGAATAATGATAAATGTTAATAAGCAGGAGTTAGAAGAAAGACTTATAGCCTACTAATTTAATTAATTCATTAAAATTGTGTGGAATTGGTATAGGAATAGCTGAGCAGATTAATGTGGAACAGAATAAAAGTCCGGAAACAAATTCACGTACTTCTGGAAATTTTGTGTATAATGCAAGTGGCAATTTGTGCTGAGAGATGGACTGCTCAAGTAAAGGCGTTGAGCCAGTTGTTCATCCATTTGGAAAAGAATTAGGTTAAATCTGTAACTCACATGATATGTCAATTAATTCTAGTTAGACTAAGGACAAAATGTAAACAGATGAAGCTATAAAAGATTAAAGCTAACAAAAGGAAATTTGTTTATAATCTTAAGGGTAGAGAGGGTGTGATAAGTTGTGTGTCAACTTGGCTGGGCCATGATTCTCAGTGGTTTGGCAGTTGTATGATGCTGTGATCACTTCCATGATGAGATTTGATATAATGTGATTACTTCCATGATGGGATCTGCAGTGAGCCACCAATCAGTTGAAAGGGAGTTTCCTTGGGGGTGTCACCTGCATTGAATATAAGTGGACATTCTGGCAAGGCTTATGGGCTTTTGCTCCCTCTGGATCCTGCAGCTGGCTCCTGTTCATCTGACCTCTGGTTCTTGAGAATTGAGCTAGCAGCTTACCTGCAGTCTTTCCTGCCGAGCTCGGGATTCGTTGATCTTCACAGCCTGTGAACAAGACTCCTGCTCTCTGACCTGCCAACCTTGGGTTTGCCAGCCCCTGCAGCTACGAGAATCAGAAGAAGCCTCTATCCTGACCCACAGAATTGGGACGTTTTAGTTTCTACAACCACGTGAGCCATAAATCTCTCATATATATATTTATATGCTTTATTGATTTTGCTTCTTTAGAGAACCCAGCCTAAGAAATTTGGTACCAGGAGAGTAGGATGCTGCTCTAACTGATACCTAAAATGTGGAAGCAATTTGAAACTGTGAATGGATAGAGGCTGGAAGAGTTTTAAACTGCCTAGTAATAAAAGCCTAGATTGCCTTGAAAAGACTGTTGGTAGAATTATGGACATCAAAGACAATTCTGTTGAGAACTCAGAAGGAAGCGAGGAGAGTTGTTACACTGGAGATGGCACAGACGGCGAGAAGCAGCAGCAGAGAAATGGCAGCAGCAGAACTAGGAGACCAGTGTGAGGCAGCACTGGAGCCAAGCCACGGATTGAGAGAGATGAATGCCTTTGGTAGGGGGCTTCCTGGAGGAGTAGGGTCCTTCTGAGCACTTAACGGTGGAGCTAGGCTGCTGACATACAGAGCAAGAGAGCTGAGTGCCTTCTGGCCCAAGTTTACTGGTGAAGTGGGGTGCCTCCAGGCACTTATCAGTGGAGCTAAAGGGATTTGGAACACTTACCTGAGGAGGGCAGACATGGGTGGTGAGGCTCAAGATGCCGAGAGGCCAAGGAACCAGGAAGGAGAAGCTGAAGAGACAAGGAGCACAGGAAGCAGAGCTGCCTCAGTCTCAAAGGGTGGAGTCACCACTCAGATGGACTAGGAGAATGAGGCTGCCCAGAACTGAGGGAGCAAAGTTGCTGTTCCACTGGAAGCCCAGGGCCAGGGAACCTCATACAACCAAGAAAGCAACACCGGGAGCAGAGCATGTTCTTTGGACCCAAGCTTCCTTTGCTGAGAAGCTCCTAGAGCAGGGGAAGATTGATGACAAGGACCTTCATCTAGTGTCGACTGAGAGAGAAAGCCTTCCCCTGGAACTGGCACCCTGAATTAAGACTTCTAGCCTACTAGACTGTGAGAGAATAAACATCTGTTTGTTAGAGCCATCCACTTGTGGTATTTCTGTTATAACAGCACTAGATAACTAAGACAGAGGGCCTTCTTCAGAAAGACAAAATACGGAAGTCCTAAAGGAAAAGCTTAATAAAGTTGACTGCATTACAATTTTTTAAAATGTACAATTTAAGACATTATAAATAAAATAAAAGAAAACCAACAGAATAGGGAAAATAGTAATGATGTATACAACATTAAAAGGGATATGTATCCAAAATAAATAAAGGTCTCTTACAAATCAACAAAAAAGACAAATAGTCCAACAGAGAATTAGACAAATTATTTACAAAAGAGAAAACACAGATTACTAATAAACATATGAAAAGTTGCTCAAACTCACTGATAGGGAAATGAAAATTAAAACAACAATGTAATATAAACGATTGTACATCAGATCAGCAAAAATTAAAATATTGGTAATATCTGATGTTAGAAAGGATACAGGGAGAATTGTGCACTAATATGCTGTAATTTGTAATACAAATTTTTTATGCTGTAATTTATAATATAAATTAGTACAGCAATTTAGCAGTATATATAATTTTTTTATATAAAATAAAAAAGTGCTTACTCTTTGACCTCAGAATACCACTTTATTCACATACATGCACAAAGAGGAATAAATATGTCCTTTCGCTGCTTTGTAATCATGAAACAAATGTCTGTGAAAAGGGGTATAGATAACTATGGTACATGCATACTAAGTAACTTTGCGCGTTGGATAAAAAGGATGAGACAGGAAATTGATTTCTGAAATGGCTGAGTGAGGACCTCAGTGAACCTGCTATCCCACAAAGGCAATACAAATACTGGTACAATAAAAGTAAACCATTTAAAAACTCTGGTAATTAACCAAAGGCACAGAACACACAGAAAGAACTGAAAAGCATCTATCCAAGAAAAACTTCTGAATCTCAGTAAGAACAGTGGAGTCTATGGTGTTTTAATTTGGGGCTATTTCCATTCCCAGCTCAATGGTGTGGTAGCCCTGAAAAGCTAGCCTCACAGCCTATGGAGAGGACTGACCGCTTTTGGAGTGCCTTTAAAATCCTCATACCCAGAGTATTTTGACTGAACTAGTGGCTCCCTGGAAAATATCCATTCCAGGGTGTTGTAGCTATTTGATTTGACTCAAGCTCAGCTCTGTGAACAAAACCCTACCTCCAATTTTCTATAGGGATTATGGGAAGATGGTGGTGTGAGCAGGTCTAAGTTGCCAACACTCCGCAAAAGATCAACAAGAAATATGTGCCCAGCCCAGAGAGATTCTGAATTAGTGGACAGCAGCAAGCCTCTGCAGATGGACCCAAGTCAATGATGAGCCCCATACGGTAGGAGAAGTGCTTTTGCCCACTGTCACCACTAGTGATGCTAACAAACAGGTAAGGTGGGCAAATCCTACCATTATCACTAACTGAGTGCCAGGGATCAGCATGAATCCAATTTCCACCTTCCCACATTTCCATTCCTTATCAGCAGCCACTTCTGTGGCAAAAACTCTCAGACCCTAACAACCCAGAGTTCAATCAGACTTCATTCCCAACCACCCAAGGCCAGGTCACTAGGGACCAGCTGTAGGCTCAGAAGTCTGCACGACCCTCTGTACTTCACACCAACTGGTGTCCCTCTCTCTCTAGTCCCCTGGGACTAGTTTACAAGCTGGAAGGACTCTATCCTTCTTCATCGACTGCCCATGCAGCCTTTCCGTATCACCCAGCCATCCAGTGCTGGGTCTACAAAAATTGACTGTGCTGCCAACGCTTGCTGACTCATTGCCCCGTGGGTTCATTAATTCTCTATAACAAAATTCATGGAGACTATTACCTATACTTACAGTTACCCGTTTATTATAACTGGAAAGGATGTAAGCAATGAGATGCATCAAGCAAGGTCTGGGAGAGTTTCTGGCATAGGACCTCCATTGTCCCCAGGGACATGCTACTCCCTCTCCCATGCATGGATGTTCTCACTGATTCAGGAGGCCCCAAAGAGAGGGCTCCAAGGGCCAGAGCCTCCTAGTCATTGGGGTATCAATGAATATGCATGATTGACTGAATCAAGTTCTCCAGGTGTGGGGCCTGCATAGCCCCTACTTGTCTGGCTATTTTCGAAAGACAAAAAAACCAAAAACCAAACCCATTGCCACTGAGTTGATTCTGACGCATAGTGATACTATAGGACAGAGTAGAACCGCCCCACAGGATTTCCAAGGAGTGCCTGGTGGATTCAAACTGCCAACATTTTGGTTAGCAGCCAAACTCCTAGCCGCTATGCCACCAGGGTTTCCATTAGAAAGACAAAGAACACCTTAATTACTAAGGCTATTTTCAAAAAACCAGATATAAAAGTCCAAATCTAGTTCTTTGTCCCACACCTCTCCTCTCCTTCCTGGAACAGCATACTTCCACTTGGCTGCAATGGGGCATGAAAACTGATGACTATGGTAAAGCCCACTCCCCCAGGGAACACACAGTTTGCCTGTGCATAGAGAAAGGCCCCGAGTTCTGGCCAAAATTAACAAGACAGATTTCTGTGGTGGTCTGTTTAGGCTGTGCCCACTGCTCCCCCTTGTGGTGAGAAGGACTTATAGCTGCTGCAATCTCAGTCATCCCAAGGCTTGCCTAAGCTTGGGAATCTCTGGCTATGAGATAAACAGACCCTCACAAACGAGGACAAAAGTCTTCATCAAGTATTGCCAGTGGTTCATACAGTGTGGGCTTCCTGATAAGTTTCAGGAGTCGCAAAAATACTTAAAAACAGTAGAGCAGGGAAGAGAACAAAAACCAAAGAATGAAGGTTGGGCACTCTGGTAGACAGATAGATTAGGTCATGTTATGTCCTGTATGGGAGATGCTGAAAGACTAAAGCTTTGGTCTGGACTTTTCCAACCTTTCAAAGAGGGAGAGGGAACTATCACAAAGAGGGACAGTGAGTGATCAGCAAAATCAGAAGGCTCTGCCTGCCGAGAGGTTTCTTGCAGAAAACAGTGCTGCCAAAAACAACAAATACTAGGGAGAACTAAGAAAGCTAACATCTTGTAAAATTTTAATAACCCAGCTTCAACAAAAAATTACAAGACACACACACACAAAATGGTAATGATGGCTTATCCAAATGAGCAAGATGAAGGAAGAGACAGCATACTTATGGAAGTACAAATAATGAACACATTGGAAGAATATAATACAACAATATCAAACAAGCTCAAAGAACTAAAGGAAAACACAGACAAAGAATAAAGGAAATCAGAAAAATAATGTAAGAACGAAATGAGAAATTTAAATAAACACTATAAAAAGAATACAAAAAGATATACTGGAAGTGAAAGAGACAATGACTGAAATGAGAAACTTATTAGAAGGATTGAACAATAGATTTGAGCTGGCAGAAGAAAGAATCAGTGAACTAGAAGATAAGGTAATTGAAATTATGGGTGTGGTGAAGAGCAACAAGGGAAAAGTTCCAAGACTGCTGAGCAGTTTAATGAATTATGGGACATCAAGTGAATCAACATATACATCATGGAAATCCCAAAAGGAGATGAGACAGAGAAAGAAACAGAAAGAATATTTGAAGAAATAATTGCAGAAAACTTTTCAAATGTAATGAAGTATATAAAATTACATATCTAAGAAGCTCAATTAGTTCTAAGTAAGAGTTTCACACCAAGATATACTATCATCAGGCCTCAAAGACTAAAGATAAAGAGATAATCCTAAAATTAGCAAGACAGAAGAGAACAATCACATACAAAGGATCCCCAATAAGATTAAATGCCAATTTTTTTCTCATAAACCTTAGAGAACCAAAGGCAAGGGAATGACATATTTAAAGTGTTGAAAGAAAGAACTGTCAAACAAGAATATTATATATTGTGAAAATGACCTTCAAGGATGAGGGTGAATGGCCAAGTGGGATTCATACCAGGTATGCAGGGATGGCTCAACATCAGAAAAACAATTAATGTAATACAGTTTTATAAATAAAACAAAAGACAAGTACCACATGATCTTATCAATGGATGCAGAAAAGGCGTATGACAAAGTTCAACACCCATTCATGATAAAAACTCTCAGCAAAATAAGAATAGAAGGAAAATTCCTCAACATAATAAAGGGCATTTATACAAAGCCAACAGCCAACATCATCCTAAATGGAGACAGTCTGAAAGCATTCCCCTTGAGATCGGGAAAAGAAAAAGATGCCCTTTATCACAACTCTTATTCAACATTGTGCTGGAGGTCCTAGCCAGAGCAATTAGGCTAGATAAAGAAATAAAGGGCATCCAGATTTGTAAGGAAGATGTAAACGTATCTCTATTTGCAGATGATATGATCTTATACACAGAAAACCCTAAGGAATTCTCAAGAAAGCTACTGAAACTAAGAGTTCAGCAGAGTATCAGGATACAAGATAAACATACAAAAATCAGTTGGATTCCTCTATACCAACAAAAAGAACATTGAAGAGGAAATCACCAAATCAATACCATTTACAGTAGCCCCCAAGAAGATAAAATACTTAGGAATAAATCTAACCAGAGACATAAAAGACCTATACAAAGAAAACTACAAGACACTACTGCAAGAAGCCAAAAGAGACCTACATAAGTGGAAAAACATATCTTGCTCATGGATAGGAAGACTCAACATTATGAAAATGTCTATTCTACCCAAAGAGATCTATAGATACAGTACAATCCCGATCCAAATTCCAATGGCATTTTTTAATGCAATGGAGAAACAAATCATCAACTTCATATGGAAAGGGAAGAGGCCCTCGATAAGCAAAGCATTACTGAAAAAGAAGAACAAAGTGTGAAGCCTTACACTACCTGATTGTAGAACCTATTATACTGCCACAGAAGTCAAAACAGCCTGGTACTGGTCCAACAACAGATACACAGACCAATGGAACAGAATTGAGAATTCAGACATAAAGTCATCCACCTATGAGCAGCTGATATTTGACAAAGGCCCAAAATCCTTTAAATGGGGAAAAGATTCTGTTTAACAAATGGTGCTGGCACAACTGGATGTCCATCTACAAAAAAATGAAACAAGACCCATACCTCACACCATGCACAAAAACTAACTCAAAATGAATCAAAGACCTAAATATAAAATCTAAAATGATAAAGATCTTGGGAGAAAAAATAGGGACAATGCTAGGTGCCCTAATACATGGCATAAACAGTATACAAAACATTTCTAACAATGCACAAACACCAGAAGAGAAACTAGATAACCGGGAGTTCCTAGAAACCAAACACTTATGCTCATCCAAAGACTTCACCAAAAGAGTAAAAAGACAATCTACAAACTGGGAAAAAAAATTTGGCTATGACAAATCCAATCAGCATCTAATCTCTAAAATCTACAAGATATGCAAAACTTCAACAACACAAAGACAAATAACCCAATTAAAAAATGGGTAAAGGATATGAACAGACACTTCACCAAAGAAGAATTCAGGCAGCTAACAGATACATGAGGAAATGTTCACCATTTTTAGCCACTAGAAAAATGCAAATGAAAACTACGATGAGATATCATCTCATCCCAAAAAGGCTGGCATTAATCTAAAACACACAAAATAATAAATGTTAGAGAGGTTGTGAACAGAATGGAACGCTTATGCACTGCTAGAGGGAATGTAAATGGTACAGCAACTTTGGAAATCGATTTTGCGCTTTCTTAAAAAACTAGGAATAGAACTACCACATGATCCAGCAATCCCAATATATCCTAGAGAAATAAGAGCCCTCACACAAATAGATATATGTACAACCACGTTCATTGCAGCACTGTTTACAATAGCAAAAAGATGGAAACAACCAAGATGCCCATCAATGGATGAATGGATAAACAAACTTTGGTATATTCACACACTGGAATACTACGCAACGGTAAACAACAACGATGAATCTGTGAAACATCTCATAACATGGAGGAATCTGGAAGTCATTATGCTGAGTGAAAATAGTCAGTTGCAAAAGGAAAATGTTGTATGAGACGAGTATTATAAGAACTCAAGAAAAGGTTTAAACACAGAAGAAAACATTTTTTGATGGTTCTGAGGGTGGGCAGGGAAGGAGAGGGGTACTCACTAATTAGATAGTAGACAAGAATGATTTTAGGTGAAGGCAAGGACAACACATAATACAGGAGAAGTCAGCACAACTGGACTAAATCAAAATCTAAGAAGTTTCCTGATACAGGCAAACACTTCAAGGGACAAAGTAACAGGGGCAAGGGTGTGGGGACCATGGTTTCAGGGGACATCTAGGTCGATTGGCATAACAAAGTGTATTAAGAAAACATTCTTTATCCCACTTTGGTGAGTGGTGTCTGGGGTCTTAAAAGCTAGCAGGCAGCCATCTAAGATGTATCAGTTGGTCTCAACCTACCTAGAGCAAGGAGAATGAAGATCACCAAAGACACAAAGAAAATATGAACCTAAGAGACAGAAAGGGCCACATAAACCAGAGACTATATCAGCCTGAGACCAGAAGAACTATATGGTGTCTGGCTACCACAAATGACCACCCTGACAGAGAACACAACAGAGAATTCCTGATGGAGCAGGAGAAACGTGGAATGCAGACCTCACATTCTGGTAAAAAAGACCAGACTCAATGGTCTGACTGAGACTGGAGGAGCCCCAGAAGTCATGGCCCCTGGACTGTCTGTTGACCCAAAACTAAAACCATTCCCAAAGCCAACACTTCAGAAAAAGATTAGACTGGACTATAAGACATAAAATGATACTGGTGAGGAATGTGCTTCTTAACTCAAGTAGACACATGAGACTATGTGGGCAGCTCCTGTCTAGAGGCAAGACGAGAAGGCAGAGGGGAACAGGAGCTGATTGAATGGACATGGGAAATACAGGGTGGAGAGAAGGAGTGCGCTGTCACATTGTAGGGAGAGCAACTAGGGTCACATAACAATGTGTGCATAAGTTTTTGTATGAGAAACTGACTTGAGTTGTAAACTTTCACTTAAAGCACAATAAAGAATAAAATAAAATAAAGGAAAAAAAAAAGAAGAAGATGGAAAGAATACACAGACTCACCATACCAAAAAGAACCGGTTGACATTCAACCATTTCAGGAGGTATGATATGAGAAGGTACCAATGGTACTGAAGAAAGAAGTCCAAGGTGCACTGCAGGTGTTGGCGAAAAACAAGGCTCCAGAAATTGATGGGATACCAATTGAACTGTTTCAACAAACAGATGCAGCATTGGAAATACTCACTTGTCTATGCCAAGAAATTTGGAAGACAGGTACCTGGCCAACCGACTGGAAGAGATCTATATTTATGCCTATTCCAAAGAAAGGTGATTCCACCGAATGCAGAAATTATTGAACAATATCATTAATGTCACACACAAAATTTTGCTGAAGCTCATTCAAAAGCAGCTGCAACAGTGTATCAACAAGGAACTGCCAGAAATTCAAGCCAGATTCAGAAAAGGATGCAGAACCAAAGATGTCATTGCTGATGTCAGATGGATCCTGGCTGAAAGCGGAGAATACCAGAAAGATGTTTACCTGTGCTTTATTGACTATGCAAAGGCATTTGACTGTGTAGATCATAACAAATTATGGATAACATTGCGAAGAATGGGAATTCCAGAACACTTAATTGTGCTCATAAGGAACCTGTACAAAGATGAAGAGGAAGCTGTTCAAATAGAAAGGGGATACTGTGTGGTTTAAAGTCAGGAAAGATGTGTACCAGGGTTGTATCCTTTCACTATACCTATTCTCTCTGTATGCTGAGCAAATAATCTGAGAAGGTGGACTATATGAAGAATGGGGCATCAGGATTGGGGGAAGACTTATTAACAAACTGCTTTATGCAGATGACAGAACCTTGCTTTCTGAAAGTAAAGAAAACTTGAAACACTTACTGATGAAGACCAAAGACCACAGCCTTCAGTATGGATTACGCCTCAACATAAAGAAAACAAAAATCCTTACAACTAGACCAATAAGCAACATCATGATAAACAGGGAAAAGATCGAAGATTTCACAGATTTCATTTTACTTGGATCCACAATCAACACCCATGGAAGCAGTACTCAAGAAATCAAAAGATGCATTGCATAGGGCAAATCAGCTGCAAAAGACCTCTTTAAAGTGTTGAAAAGCAAAGATATCACCTTGAAGACTAAGGTGTGCCTGACCCAAACCATGGTGCTTTCAATTGCCTCCTATGTGTGAGAAAGGTAAATGATGAATAAAGAATACCAAAGAAGATTTGACGCCTTTGTATTGTGATGTTGGAGAAGAATATTGAATATACCTTGGATTGCCAAAAGAACAAAAAAAAATCTCTCTTGGAAGAAGTACAACTAGAATGTTCCTTAGAAGCAAGGATGACAAGAGTACGTCTCACATACTTTGGACATATCATCAAGAGGGATCAGTCCCTGGAGAAGGACATCATGCTTGGTAAAGTAGAGGGTCAGCGAAAAAGAGGAAAACCCTCAATGAGATGAACTGACACAGTGGCTGCAACAATGGGCTTAAGCATAACAATGATTGTGAACATGGCACAGTACCAGGCAGTGTTTCATTCTGTCATACATCAGGTTGCTATGAGTTGGAACCAACTCGATGGCACCTAACAACGAGAACAATAAATACATAGACATTATTAAAAAGAACCAAATGGAAATTCTGGAGTTGAAAAGTACAATAACTGCAGGAAAGATTTACTAGAGGAGCTCAACAGCAGATCTGAGCTGTCAGAAGAAAGAATCAGTGAACTTGAAGATTTAAGATTGTCCAGTTTGAGGAAAGAATGAAGAAAAATGAACAGAGTCTAAGAGACCTGGTGGACCCCATCAAGTGTACCAACATACACATAATAGTAGTCTCAGACAGAAGGGAGAAGGAGGAAAGGGCAGAAAAATAACATTACACATTATAGAAGCTCAACAAACTCCAAGCAGAATAAATATAAAGAAATTCAATCCTAGACACATCATGGTCAAACTGATGGAAGACAAGGACAAAGAGAAAATCTTTAAAGCAGCATGACAAAAAAAAAAAAATGATCACATACAAGGGATCCTTGATAAGATTAACAGCCAAATTTTCATTAGAACCAAAGGAAGCCAGAGACAGTGGGATGGCATATTCAAAATGTTGAAAGAAAAAGAGTGTCAACCAAGAATCCTATATCCAGCAAAACTATCTTTGAAAAATGAAGGATAAGTATATTCCCAATAAACAAAAACTGGGAGAATTTGTCACCAGCAGACATGCACTACATGAAATATTAAAGGGAGTCCTTCAGGCTGAAAAGAACGTATGTTAGATGGTAATCTGGATCCATGTGAAGAAATAAAGAGCATTGGCAAAGTTAATTATGTAGGTAAGTATAAAAGAAGGAGCCCTACTGAGGCGATGTTTAAGCACTCAGCTGCTAACCAAAAGGTCAGCAGTTTGAACCCACCGGTGGCTCCATGGGAGAAAGACCTGGTAATCTGCTCCCGTAAAAATTACAGCCTAAGAAAACTTGTGTGCTTTTCTACTCTGTCCTATAGTTTCGCTGAGTCAGAATTGACTTGACGGCATCCAACAACAAGTATAAAAGACAGTATGTACATATATATTTTCCTCTC